>NC_142425.1:2375000-2620000 GCF_059516105.1 Syngnathus floridae
CATTCCGAATGTGGTTTGAATGTGCTGAATGAGGTGAATTTAAAAGGGGAATGACGTAAATGTGAAATGTCGAATCTGCCATTGAGAATGAATGGGGAAAAATTTGTCGTAAATTCGCGAATTTTGCGAAATCGGAAAATTTTCGGAACGAGAAAAATGGAAGCGCTCATCTCGTGAATATTTGGAATACGTCAAAAGTGGAACGGAGTGAATCGGATGAATTATGTGGAAGAAGAAGCGGGACAAAAAAGTGTGGAGAATAAAATATAATAATAACTAGAAAATGCAATTTCTGGAGAAATTGCGTGTGAAGGCGAATACTTTGAATCACTTCTTGGGGAATGATGCCGAATGATGTTGAAATTAGTTGAATTTCTTGAGAAATGTGGAAAATAGAAGTGTAATACAAAATTTTAGTGAATTTGGTTGAATTTCAAATTTGAAAGTTTGGAATTTTTGGTAAGTGGGAGATTTTGGAATAGGTAGGCAAAAGATGAACAGTTGAAAGTTGGAACGGGTTGAAACGGTTAAATAATGTAGAAGTTAGAGCAAATCTTGAATCCCCATAGAGAATGAGTGGGAATTAAAAGAAAAAACAATTGCGCCAAAATTTTTTGAAATTTGGAACAAAACGATAAAAAACGGCTTCAGGAGGTTCACTTTTGGGGTTAAAATGTTGAAACGGGTTCAATCGGACAATAAATGCAAAAGTTAGCGCCTAATGTAGCTATTTAGGGCAGTTAATGTTGAAATAAGGTCACTTCCGGTTTGATTTGGGTCACTTCCGGTCTATTTGGGTCACTTCCGGTTTGATAAGAGGCACTTCCGGTCTAGCTGAGGTCACTTCCGGTTTATTTGGGGTCACTTCCGGTTTAAAAAGGTCACTTCCGGTTTAAAAAGGTCACTTCCGGTTTGATTTGGGGTCACTTCCGGTTTACTTGAGGTCACTTCCGGTTCATTTGGGGTCACTTCCGGTTTTATTTGGGTCACTTCCGGTCTATTTGGGTCACTTCCGGTTTGATAAGAGGCACTTCCGGTCTAGCTGAGGTCACTTCCGGTTTATTTGGGGTCACTTCCGGTTTAAAAAGGTCACTTCCGGTTTAAAAAGGTCACTTCCGGTTTGATTTGGGGTCACTTCCGGTTTACCTGGGGTCACTTCCGGTTCATTTGGGGTCACTTCCGGTTTGATTTGGGTCACTTCCGGTTTGATTTGGGGTCACTTCCGGTTTACCTGAGGTCACTTCCTGTTTACCTAAGGTCACTTCCGGTTCGAATTGGGGCACTTCCGGTTCATTCTAGGTTCATTGGGAGCACTTCAGGGTCAATCCAAGATGGCCGCCACACTGGAAGTGGGGGTCAAGGGTTGAATTGTGTAAGCATAGTGGAAGTGGGGGTGAAGGGGTGAATATGGTAAGGATGAAGTGACCAAAGTGAATAAAGTTGGAATGGGTTGAATCGGTTGAAAAATGTAGAATTTAGAGTGAAAAAATTTTGTAGAATTTGGTGTGAATTTCAAAATAAAATTTTGGGAAATTTTGGTAAGTGGGAAGGTGTGGAATAGGTAGGCAAAAGATGAACAGTTGAAAGTTGGAATGGGTTGAATCGGTCAAAGAATGTAGAAATTAGAGGTGAAAAACCAAATTTTGTGAAATTTTGTCGAAATTTTTAACGTGAAAACGTGAAATTTTTGAATTTGGGAATTTTGGGAATGTCGAGAATCATTCCGAATGTGATTTGAATGTGCTGAATGAGGTGAATTTAAAAGGGGAATGACGTAAATGTGAAATGTCGAATCTGCCATTGAGAATGAATGGGGAAAAATTTGTCGTAAATTCGCGAATTTTGCGAAATCGGAAAATTTTCGGAACGAGAAAAATGGAAGCGCTCATCTCGTGAATATTTGGAATACGTCAAAAGTGGAACGGAGTGAATCGGATGAATTATGTGGAAGAAGAAGCGGGACAAAAAAGTGTGGAGAATAAAATATAATAACTAGAAAATGCAATTTCTGGAGAAATTGCGTGTGAAGGCGAATACTTTGAATCACTTCTTGGGGAATGATGCCGAATGATGTTGAAATTAGTTGAATTTCTTGAGAAATGTGGAAAATAGAAGTGTAATACAAAATTTTAGTGAATTTGGTTGAATTTCAAATTTGAAAGTTTGGAATTTTTGGTAAGTGGGAGATTTTGGAATAGGTAGGCAAAAGATGAACAGTTGAAAGTTGGAACGGGTTGAAACGGTTAAATAATGTAGAAGTTAGAGCAAATCTTGAATCCCCATAGAGAATGAGTGGGAATTAAAAGAAAAAACAATTGCGCCAAAATTTTTTGAAATTTGGAACAAAACGATAAAAAACGGCTTCAGGAGGTTCACTTTTGGGGTTAAAATGTTGAAACGGGTTCAATCGGACAATAAATGCAAAAGTTAGCGCCTAATGTAGCTATTTAGGGCAGTTAATGTTGAAATAAGGTCACTTCCGGTTTGATTTGGGTCACTTCCGGTCTATTTTGGTCACTTCCGGTTTGATAAGAGGCACTTCCGGTCTAGCTGAGGTCACTTCCGGTTTATTTGGGGTCACTTCCGGTTTAAAAAGGTCACTTCCGGTTTAAAAAGGTCACTTCCGGTTTGATTTGGGGTCACTTCCGGTTTACTTGAGGTCACTTCCGGTTCATTTGGGGTCACTTCCGGTTTTATTTGGGTCACTTCCGGTCTATTTGGGTCACTTCCGGTTTGATAAGAGGCACTTCCGGTCTAGCTGAGGTCACTTCCGGTTTATTTGGGGTCACTTCCGGTTTAAAAAGGTCACTTCCGGTTTAAAAAGGTCACTTCCGGTTTGATTTGGGGTCACTTCCGGTTTTATTTGGGTCACTTCCGGTCTATTTGGGTCACTTCCGGTTTGATAAGAGGCACTTCCGGTCTTGCTGAGGTCACTTCCGGTTTATTTGGGGTCACTTCCGGTTTAAAAAGGTCACTTCCGGTTTAAAAAGGTCACTTCCGGTTTGATTTGGGGTCACTTCCGGTTTACCTGGGGTCACTTCCGGTTCATTTGGGGTCACTTCCGGTTTGATTTGGGTCACTTCCGGTTTGATTTGGGGTCACTTCCGGTTTACCTGAGGTCACTTCCTGTTTACCTAAGGTCACTTCCGGTTCGAATTGGGGCACTTCCGGTTCATTCTAGGTTCATTGGGAGCACTTCAGGGTCAATCCAAGATGGCCGCCACACTGGAAGTGGGGGTCAAGGGTTGAATTGTGTAAGCATAGTGGAAGTGGGGGTGAAGGGGTGAATATGGTAAGGATGAAGTGACCAAAGTGAATAAAGTTGGAATGGGTTGAATCGGTTGAAAAATGTAGAATTTAGAGTGAAAAAATTTTGTAGAATTTGGTGTGAATTTCAAAATAAAATTTTGGGAAATTTTGGTAAGTGGGAAGGTGTGGAATAGGTAGGCAAAAGATGAACAGTTGAAAGTTGGAATGGGTTGAATCGGTCAAAGAATGTAGAAATTAGAGGTGAAAAACCAAATTTTGTGAAATTTTGTCGAAATTTTTAACGTGAAAACGTGAAATTTTTGAATTTGGGAATTTTGGGAATGTCGAGAATCATTCCGAATGTGATTTGAATGTGCTGAATGAGGTGAATTTAAAAGGGGAATGACGTAAATGTGAAATGTCGAATCTGCCATTGAGAATGAATGGGGAAAAATTTGTCGTAAATTCGCGAATTTTGCGAAATCGGAAAATTTTCGGAACGAGAAAAATGGAAGCGCTCATCTCGTGAATATTTGGAATACGTCAAAAGTGGAACGGAGTGAATCGGATGAATTATGTGGAAGAAGAAGCGGGACAAAAAAGTGGCGGGAATAAAATAGAATAATAATAATAATAATAATAATAATAATAATAGAGAATGGTGTAGAATAACATATGTGTGAAGGCCATCGCCTTCACACAATAATAATAATAGAGCATGGTGTAGAATAACATATGTGTGAAGGCCATCGCCTTCACACAATAATAATAATAATAGAGAATGGTGTAGAATAACATATGTGTGAAGGCCATCGCCTTCACACAAAAATGCAATTTCTGGAGAAATTGCGTGTGAAGGCGAATACTTTGAATCACTTCTTGGGGAATGATGCCGAATGATGTTGAAATTAGTTGAATTTCTTGAGAAATGTGGAAAATAGAAGTGTAATACAAAATTTTGGTGAATTTGGTTGAATTTCAAATTTGAAAGTTCGGAATTTTTGGTAAGTGGGAGATTGTGGAATAGGTAGGCAAAAGATGAACAGTTGAAAGTTGGAACGGGTTGAAACGGTTAAATAATGTAGAAGTTAGAGCAAATCTTGAATCCCCATAGAGAATGAGTGGGAATTAAAAGAAAAAACAATTGCGCCAAAATTTTTTGAAATTTGGAACAAAACGATAAAAAACGGCTTCAGGAGGTTCACTTTTGGGGTTAAAATGTTGAAACGGGTTCAATCGGACAATAAATGCAAAAGTTAGCGCCTAATGTAGCTATTTAGGGCAGTTAATGTTGAAATAAGGTCACTTCCGGTTTGATTTGGGTCACTTCCGGTCTATTTGGGTCACTTCCGGTTTGATAAGAGGCACTTCCGGTCTAGCTGAGGTCACTTCCGGTTTATTTGGGGTCACTTCCGGTTTAAAAAGGTCACTTCCGGTTTAAAAAGGTCACTTCCGGTTTGATTTGGGGTCACTTCCGGTTTACTTGAGGTCACTTCCGGTTCATTTGGGGTCACTTCCGGTTTGATTTGGGTCACTTCCGGTCTATTTGGGTCACTTCCGGTTTGATAAGAGGCACTTCCGGTCTAGCTGAGGTCATTTCCGGTTTATTTGGGGTCACTTCCGGTTTAAAAAGGTCACTTCCGGTTTAAAAAGGTCACTTCCGGTTTGATTTGGGGTCACTTCCGGTTTACTTGAGGTCACTTCCGGGTCATTTGGGGTCACTTCCGGTTTGATTTGGGTCACTTCCGGTCTATTTGGGTCACTTCCGGTTTGATTAGAGGCACTTCCGGTCTAGCTGAGGTCACTTCCGGTTTATTTGGGGGTCACTTCCGGTTTAAAAAGGTCACTTCCGGTTTAAAAAGGTCACTTCCGGTTTGATTTGGGGTCACTTCCGGTTTACCTGAGGTCACTTCCTGTTTACCTAAGGTCACTTCCGGTTCGATTTGGGGCACTTCCGGTTCATTCTAGGTTCATTGGGAGCACTTCAGGGTCAATCCAAGATGGCCGCCACACTGGAAGTGGGGGTCAAGGGTTGAATTTTGTAAGCATAGTGGAAGTGGGGGTGAAGGGGGTGAATATGGTAACGATGAGGTGACCAAAGTGAATAGAGTTGGAATGGGTTGAATCGGTTGAAAAATGTAGAAATTAGAGTAGAAAAACCAAATTTTGTAGAATTTGGTTGAATTTCAAAATTGAAAATTTGGAAATTTTGGTAAGTGGGAAGGTGTGGAATAGGTAGGCAAAAGATGAACAGTTGAAAGTTGGAATGGGTTGAATCGGTTGAAAAACGTAGAAGTTAGAGTAGAAAAACGAAATTTTGGAGAATTTGGTTGAATTTCAAATTTGAAATTTTGGAATTTTTGGTAGGTGAGAAGTTGTGGAATAGGCAGGCAAAAGATGAACAGTTGAAAGTTGGAATGGGTTGAATCGGTTGAAAAATGTAGAAATTAGAGTAGAAAAACGAAATTACGAAGAATTTGGTTGAATTTCAAATTTGAAAATTTGGAATTTTTTTGTAAGTGGGAAGTTGTGGAATAGGTAGGCAAAAGATGAACAGTTGGAAGTTGGAATGGGTTGAATCGGTCGAAAAATGTAGAAATTAGAGGTGAAAAACGAAATTTCGTGAAATTTTGTCGGAATTTTTAACCTGAAAACGTGAACTTTTTGAATTTGGGAATTTTGGGAATGTCGAGAATCATTCCGAATGTGGCTTGAATGTGCTGAATGAGGTGAATTTAAAAGGGGAATGACGTAAATGTGAAATGTCGAATCTGCCATTGAGAATGAATGGGGAAAAATTTGTCGTAAATTCGCGAATTTTGCGAAATCGGAAAATTTTCGGAACGAGAAAAATGGAAGCGCCCATCTCGTGAATATTTGGAATACGTCAAAAGTGGAACGGAGTGAATCGGATGAATTATGTGGAAGAAGAAGCGGGACAAAAAAGTGGCGGGAATAAAATAGAATAATAATAATAACTAGAAAATGCAATTTCTGGAGAAATTGCGTGTGAAGGCGAATACTTTGAATCACTTCTTGGGGAATGATGCCGAATGATGTTGAAATTAGTTGAATTTCTTGAGAAATGTGGAAAATAGAAGTGTACTACAGAATTTTGGTGAATTTGGTTGAATTTCAAATTTGAAAGTTTGGAATTTTTGGTAAGTGGGAGATTGTGGAATAGGTAGGCAAAAGATGAACAGTTGAAAGTTGGAACGGGTTGAAACGGTTAAATAATGTAGAAGTTAGAGCAAATCTTGAATCCCCATAGAGAATGAGTGGGAATTAAAAGAAAAAACAATTGCGCCAAAATTTTTTGAAATTTGGAACAAAACGGTAAAAAACGGCTTCAGGAGGTTCACTTTTGGGGTTAAAATGTTGAAACGGGTTCAATCGGAAAATAAATGCAAAAGTTAGCGCCTAATGTAGCTATTTAGGGCAGTTAATGTTGAAATAAGGTCACTTCCGGTCTATTTGGGTCACTTCCGGTTTGATTAGAGGCACTTCCGGTCTAGCTGAGGTCACTTCCGGTTTATTTGGGTCACTTCCGGTTTAAAAAGGTCACTTCCGGTTTGATTTGGGGTCACTTCCGGTTTACCTGAGGTCACTTCCTGTTTACCTAAGGTCACTTCCGGTTCGATTTGGGGCACTTCCGGTTCATTCTAGGTTCATTGGGAGCACTTCAGGGTCAATCCAAGATGGCCGCCACACTGGAAGTGGGGGTCAAGGGTTGAATTTTGTAAGCATAGTGGAAGTGGGGGTGAAGGGGGTGAATATGGTAAGGATGAGGTGACCAAAGTGAATAAAGTTGGAATGGGTTGAATCGGTTGAAAAATGTAGAAATTAGAGTAGAAAAACCAAATTTTGTAGAATTTGGTTGAATTTCAAAATTAAAAATTTGGAAATTTTGGTAAGTGGGAAGGTGTGGAATAGGTAGGCAAAAGATGAACAGTTGAAAGTTGGAATGGGTTAAATCGGTTGAAAAACGTAGAAGTTAGAGTAGAAAAACGAAATTTTGGAGAATTTGGTTGAATTTCAAATTTGAAATTTTGGAATTTTTGGTAGGTGAGAAGTTGTGGAATAGGCAGGCAAAAGATGAACAGTTGAAAGTTGGAATGGGTTGAATCGGTTGAAAAATGTAGAAATTAGAGTAGAAAAACGAAATTACGAAGAATTTGGTTGAATTTCAAGTTTGAAAATTTGGAATTTTTTTGTAAGTGGGAAGTTGTGGAATAGGTAGGCAAAAGATGAACAGTTGGAAGTTGGAACGGGTTGAATCGGTCGAAAAATGTAGAAATTAGAGGTGAAAAACGAAATTTCGTGAAATTTTGTCGGAATTTTTAACGTGAAAACGTGAAATTTTTGAATTTGGGAATTTTGGGAATGTCGAGAATCATTCCGAATGTGGTTTGAATGTGCTGAATGAGGTGAATTTAAAAGGGGAATGACGTAAATGTGAAATGTCGAATCTGCCATTGAGAATGAATGGGGAAAAATTTGTCGTAAATTCGCGAATTTTGCGAAATCGGAAAATTTTCGGAACGAGAAAAATGGAAGCGCTCATCTCGTGAATATTTGGAATACGTCAAAAGTGGAACGGAGTGAATCGGATGAATTATGTGGAAGAAGAAGCGGGACAAAAAAGTGTGGAGAATAAAATATAATAATAATAATAATAATAATAATAGAGAATGGTGTAGAATAACATATGTGTGAAGGCCATCGCCTTCACACAATAATAATAATAGAGAATGGTGTAGAATAACATATGTGTGAAGGCCATCGCCTTCACACAATAATAGAGAATGGTGTAGAATAACATATGTGTGAAGGCCATCGCCTTCACACAATAATAGAGAATGGTGTAGAATAACATATGTGTGAAGGCCATCGCCTTCACACAATAACTAGAAAATGCAATTTCTGGAGAAATTGCGTGTGAAGGCGAATACTTTGAATCACTTCTTGGGGAATGATGCCGAATGATGTTGAAATTAGTTGAATTTCTTGAGAAATGTGGAAAATAGAAGTGTAATACAAAATTTTAGTGAATTTGGTTGAATTTCAAATTTGAAAGTTTGGAATTTTTGGTAAGTGGGAGATTTTGGAATAGGTAGGCAAAAGATGAACAGTTGAAAGTTGGAACGGGTTGAAACGGTTAAATAATGTAGAAGTTAGAGCAAATCTTGAATCCCCATAGAGAATGAGTGGGAATTAAAAGAAAAAACAATTGCGCCAAAATTTTTTGAAATTTGGAACAAAACGATAAAAAACGGCTTCAGGAGGTTCACTTTTGGGGTTAAAATGTTGAAACGGGTTCAATCGGACAATAAATGCAAAAGTTAGCGCCTAATGTAGCTATTTAGGGCAGTTAATGTTGAAATAAGGTCACTTCCGGTTTGATTTGGGTCACTTCCGGTCTATTTGGGTCACTTCCGGTTTGATAAGAGGCACTTCTGGTCTAGCTGAGGTCACTTCCGGTTTATTTGGGGTCACTTCCGGTTTAAAAAGGTCACTTCCGGTTTAAAAAGGTCACTTCCGGTTTGATTTGGGGTCACTTCCGGTTTACTTGAGGTCACTTCCGGTTCATTTGGGGTCACTTCCGGTTTGATTTGGGTCACTTCCGGTCTATTTGGGTCACTTCCGGTTTGATAAGAGGCACTTCCGGTCTAGCTGAGGTCACTTCCGGTTTATTTGGGGTCACTTCCGGTTTAAAAAGGTCACTTCCGGTTTAAAAAGGTCACTTCCGGTTTGATTTTGGGTCACTTCCGGTTTACCTGGGGTCACTTCCGGTTCATTTGGGGTCACTTCCGGTTTGATTTGGGTCACTTCCGGTTTGATTTGGGGTCACTTCCGGTTTACCTGAGGTCACTTCCTGTTTACCTAAGGTCACTTCCGGTTCGAATTGGGGCACTTCCGGTTCATTCTAGGTTCATTGGGAGCACTTCAGGGTCAATCCAAGATGGCCGCCACACTGGAAGTGGGGGTCAGGGGTTGAATTGTGTAAGCATAGTGGAAGTGGGGGTGAAGGGGTGAATATGGTAAGGA
The DNA here is from genome assembly GCF_059516105.1 of Syngnathus floridae. Taxonomy (NCBI): domain Eukaryota; kingdom Metazoa; phylum Chordata; class Actinopteri; order Syngnathiformes; family Syngnathidae; genus Syngnathus; species Syngnathus floridae. The sequence continues at coordinate 2,384,298 of NC_142425.1, forward strand.
TGAAGTGACCAAAGTGAATAAAGTTGGAATGGGTTGAATCGGTTGAAAAATGTAGAATTTAGAGTGAAAAAACGAAATTTTGTAGAATTTGGTGTGAATTTCAAAATAAAATTTTGGGAAATTTTGGTAAGTGGGAAGGTGTGGAATAGGTAGGCAAAAGATGAACAGTTGAAAGTTGGAATGGGTTGAATCGGTCAAAGAATGTAGAAATTAGAGGTGAAAAACCAAATTTTGTGAAATTTTGTCGAAATTTTTAACGTGAAAACGTGAAATTTTTGAATTTGGGAATTTTGGGAATGTCGAGAATCATTCCGAATGTGGTTTGAATGTGCTGAATGAGGTGAATTTAAAAGGGGAATGACGTAAATGTGAAATGTCGAATCTGCCATTGAGAATGAATGGGGAAAAATTTGTCGTAAATTCGCGAATTTTGCGAAATCGGAAAATTTTCGGAACGAGAAAAATGGAAGCGCTCATCTCGTGAATATTTGGAATACGTCAAAAGTGGAACGGAGTGAATCGGATGAATTATGTGGAAGAAGAAGCGGGACAAAAAAGTGGCGGGAATAAAATAGAAGAATAATAATAACTAGAAAATGCAATTTCTGGAGAAATTGCGTGTGAAGGCGAATACTTTGAATCACTTCTTGGGGAATGATGCCGAATGATGTTGAAATTAGTTGAATTTCTTGAGAAATGTGGAAAATAGAAGTGTACTACAGAATTTTGGTGAATTTGGTTGAATTTCAAATTTGAAAGTTTGGAATTTTTGGTAAGTGGGAGATTGTGGAATAGGTAGGCAAAAGATGAACAGTTGAAAGTTGGAACGGGTTGAAACGGTTAAATAATGTAGAAGTTAGACCAATTCTTGAATCCCCATAGAGAATGAGTGGGAATTAAAAGAAAAAACAATTGCGCCAAAAATTTTTGAAATTTGGAACAAAACGATAAAAAACGGCTTCAGGAGGTTCACTTTTGGGGTTAAAATGTTGAAACGGGTTCAATCGGACAAAAAATGCAAAAGTTAGCGCCTAATGTAGCTATTTAGGGCAGTTAATGTTGAAATAAGGTCCCTTCCGGTCTATTTGGGTCACTTCCGGTTTGATTAAAGGCACTTCCGGTCGAGCTCAGGTCACTTCCGGTTTAAAAAGGTCACTTCCGGTTTAAAAAGGTCACTTCCGGTTTGATTTGGGGTCACTTCCGGTTTAAAAAGGTCACTTCCGGTTTGATTTGGGTCACTTCCGGTCTATTTGGGTCACTTCCGGTTTGATTAGAGGCACTTCCGGTCTAGCTAAGGTCACTTCCGGTTTATTTGGGGTCACTTCCGGTTTAAAAAGGTCACTTCCGGTTTGATTTGGGGTCACTTCAGGTTTAAAAAGGTCACTTCCGGTTTGATTTGGGTCACTTCCGGTCTATTTGGGTCACTTCCGGTTTGATAAGAGGCACTTCCGGTCTAGCTGAGGTCACTTCCGGTTTATTTGGGGTCACTTCCGGTTTAAAAAGGTCACTTCCGGTTTAAAAAGGTCACTTCTGGTTTGATTTGGGGTCACTTCCGGTTTACCTGTGGTCACTTCCGGTTCATTTGGGGTCACTTCCGGTTTGATTTGGGTCACTTCCGGTCTATTTGGGTCACTTCCGGTTTGATTAGAGGCACTTCCGGTCTAGCTGAGGTCACTTCCGGTTTATTTGGAGTCACTTCCGGTTTAAAAAGGTCACTTCCGGTTTAAAAAGGTCACTTCCGGTTTGATTTGGGGTCACTTCCGGTATACTTGAGGTCACTTCCGGTTCATTTGGGGTCACTTCCGGTTTGATTTGGGTCACTTCCGGTCTATTTGGGTCACTTCCGGTTTGATTAGAGGCACTTCCGGTTTGATTAGAGGCACTTCCGGTCTAGCTGAGGTCACTTCCGGTTTATTTGGGGTCACTTCCGGTTTAAAAAGGTCACTTCCGGTTTGATTTGGGGTCACTTCCAGTTTACCTGAGGTCACTTCCTGTTTACCTAAGGTCACTTCAGGTTTGATTTGGGGCACTTCCGGTTCATTCTAGGTTCATTGGGAGCACTTCAGGGTCAATCCAAGATGGCCGCCACACTGGAAGTGGGGGTCAAGGGTTGAATTGTGTAAGCATAGTGTAAGTGGGGGTGAAGGGGTGAATATGGTAAGGATGAAGTGACCAAAGTGAATAAAGTTGGAATGGGTTGAATCGGTTGAAAAATGTAGAATTTAGAGTGAAAAAACGAAATTTTGTAGAATTTGGTGTGAATTTCAAAATAAAATTTTGGGAAATTTTGGTAAGTGGGAAGGTGTGGAATAGGTAGGCAAAAGATGAACAGTTGAAAGTTGGAATGGGTTGAATCGGTCAAAGAATGTAGAAATTAGAGGTGAAAAACCAAATTTTGTGAAATTTTGTCGAAATTCTTAACGTGAAAACGTGAAATTTTTGAATTTGGGAATTTTGGGAATGTCGAGAATCATTCCGAATGTGGTTTGAATGTGCTGAATGAGGTGAATTTAAAAGGGGAATGACGTAAATGTGAAATGTCGAATCTGCCATTGAGAATGAATGGGGAAAAATTTGTCGTAAATTCGCGAATTTTGCGAAATCGGAAAATTTTCGGAACGAGAAAAATGGAAGCGCTCATCTCGTGAATATTTGGAATACGTCAAAAGTGGAACGGAGTGAATCGGATGAATTATGTGGAAGAAGAAGCGGGACAAAAAAGTGGCGGGAATAAAATAGAAGAATAATAATAATAATAATAATAATAATAATAGAGAATGGTGTAGAATAACATATGTGTGAAGGCCATCGCCTTCACACAACTAGAAAATGCAATTTCTGGAGAAATTGCGTGTGAAGGCGAATACTTTGAATCACTTCTTGGGGAATGATGCCGAATGATGTTGAAATTAGTTGAATTTCTTGAGAAATGTGGAAAATAGAAGTGTACTACAGAATTTTGGTGAATATGGTTGAATTTCAAATTTGAAAGTTTGGAATTTTTGGTAAGTGGGAGATTGTGGAATAGGTAGGCAAAAGATGAACAGTTGAAAGTTGGAACGGGTTGAAACGGTTAAATAATGTAGAAGTTAGAGCAAATCTTGAATCCCCATAGAGAATGAGTGGGAATTAAAAGAAAAAACAATTGCGCCAAAATTTTTTGAAATTTGGAACAAAACGATAAAAAACGGCTTCAGGAGGTTCACTTTTGGGGTTAAAATGTTGAAACGGGTTCAATCGGACAATAAATGCAAAAGTTAGCGCCTAATGTAGCTATTTAGGGCAGTTAATGTTGAAATAAGGTCACTTCCGGTTTGATTTGGGTCACTTCCGGTCTATTTGGGTCACTTCCGGTTTGATAAGAGGCACTTCTGGTCTAGCTGAGGTCACTTCCGGTTTATTTGGGGTCACTTCCGGTTTAAAAAGGTCACTTCCGGTTTAAAAAGGTCACTTCCGGTTTGATTTGGGGTCACTTCCGGTTTACTTGAGGTCACTTCCGGTTCATTTCGGGTCACTTCCGGTTTGATTTGGGTCACTTCCGGTTTGATTAGAGGCACTTCCGGTCTAGCTGAGGTCACTTCCGGTTTGATTTAGGGTCACTTCCGGTTTGATTAGAGGCACTTCCGGTCTAGCTGAGGTCACTTCCGGTTTATTTGGGGTCACTTCCGGTTTACCTGAGGTCACTTCCTGTTTACCTAAGGTCACTTCCGGTTCGATTTGGGGCACTTCCGGTTCATTCTAGGTTCATTGGGAGCACTTCAGGGTCAATCCAAGATGGCCGCCACACTGGAAGTGGGGGTCAAGGGTTGAATTTTGTAAGCATAGTGGAAGTGGGGGTGAAGGGGGTGAATATGGTAAGGATGAGGTGACCAAAGTGAATAAAGTTGGAATGGGTTGAATCGGTTGAAAAATGTAGAAATTAGAGTAGAAAAACCAAATTTTGTAGAATTTGGTTGAATTTCAAAATTGAAAATTTGGAAATTTTGGTAAGTGGGAAGGTGTGGAATAGGTAGGCAAAAGATGAACAGTTGAAAGTTGGAATGGGTTGAATCGGTTGAAAAACGTAGAAGTTAGAGTAGAAAAACGAAATTTTGGAGAATTTGGTTGAATTTCAAATTTGAAATTTTGGAATTTTTGGTAGGTGAGAAGTTGTGGAATAGGCAGGCAAAAGATGAACAGTTGAAAGTTGGAATGGGTTGAATCGGTTGAAAAATGTAGAAATTAGAGTAGAAAAACGAAATTACGAAGAATTTGGTTGAATTTCAAATTTGAAAATTTGGAATTTTTTTGTAAGTGGGAAGTTGTGGAATAGGTAGGCAAAAGATGAACAGTTGGAAGTTGGAACGGGTTGAATCGGTCGAAAAATGTAGAAATTAGAGGTGAAAAACGAAATTTCGTGAAATTTTGTCTGAATTTTTAACGTGAAAACGTGAAATTTTTGAATTTGGGAATTTTTGGAATGTCGAGAATCATTCCGAATGTGGTTTGAATGTGCTGAATGAGGTGAATTTAAAAGGGGAATGACGTAAATGTGAAATGTCGAATCTGCCATTGAGAATGAATGGGGAAAAATTTGTCGTAAATTCGCGAATTTTGCGAAATCGGAAAATTTTCGGAATGAGAAAAATGGAAGCGCTCATCTCGTGAATATTTGGAATACGTCAAAAGTGGAACGGAGTGAATCGGATGAATTATGTGGAAGAAGAAGCGGGACAAAAAAGTGGCGGGAATAAAATATAATAATAATAATAATAGAGAATGGTGTAGAATAACATATGTGTGAAGGCCATCGCCTTCACACAATAATAATAATAATAATAGAGAATGGTGTAGAATAACATATGTGTGAAGGCCATCGCCTTCACACAACTAGAAAATGCAATTTCTGGAGAAATTGCGTGTGAAGGCGAAGACTTTGACTCACTTCTTGGGGAATGATGCCGAATGATGTTGAAATGAGTTGAATTACTTGAGAAATGTAGAAAACAGAGGTGAAAAACGGAATTTTGGAGAATTTGGTGGAATTTTAGAGGATTTGATTGAATTTCGAATCTGAAAATGTGGAATTTATGGTAAGTGGGAATTTGGGGAATAGGTAGGAAAAACATGAAGAGTTGAAAGTTGGAATGGGTTGAATCGGTTGAAAAATGTAGAAATTAGAGTAGAAAAACAAATTTTTGGAGAATTTGGTTGAATTTCAAATTTGAAAATTTGGAATTTTTTGTAAAGGGAAGTTGTGGAATAGGTAGGCAAAATATGAATACTTGAAAGTTGGAATGGGTTGAATCGGTAGAGAAATGTAGAAATGAGAGTAGAAAACGAAATTTTGGAGAATTTGGTTGAATTTCAAATTTGTAATTTTTGGTAAGTTGGAAGTTGTAGAATAGGTAGGCAAAAGATGAACAGTTGAAAGTTGGAATGGGTTGAATCGGTTGAACAATGTAGAAATTAGAGTAGAAAAAAAATGTTGGAGAATTTGGTTGAATTTCAAATTTGGAATTTTTGGTAAGTGGGAAGTTGTGGAATAGTTAGGCTAAAGATGAAGAGTTGAAAGTTGGAATGGGTAGAATCGGGTGAAAAATGTAGAAATCAGACTAGAAAAACGAAATTTTGGAGAATTTGTTTGAATTCCAAATTTGGATTTTTTGGTAAATGGGAAGTTGTGGAATAGGTAGGCAAAAGATGAACAGGTGAAAGTTGGAATGAGTTGAATCGGTTGAAAAATGTAAAGATTAGATTAGAAAAACGAAATTTTGAAAAAATTCGGTTGAATTTCAAATTTGGAATTTTTGTTAAGTGGGAAGTTTTAGAATAGGTAGGCAAAAGATGAAGAATTGAAAGTTGGAATGGGTTGAATTGGTTGAACAATGTAGAAGTTAGAGTAGAAAAACTAAATTTTTCAGAATTTGGTTGAATTTCAAATTTGAAATTTTTGGTTAGTGGGAAGTTGTGGAATAGGTAGGCAAAAGATGAAGAGTTGAAAGTTGGAATGGGTTGAATCGGTTGAACAATGTAGAAATTAGAGTAAAAAATCGAAATTTTGGAGAACTTGGTTGAATTTCAAATTTGGAATTTTTGGTAAGTCGGAAGTTGTGGAATAGGTAGGCAAAAGATGAAGAGTTGAAAGTTGGAATGGGTTGAATTGGTTGAACAATGCAGAAATTAGAGTAGAAAAACAAAATGTTGGAGAATTTGGTTGAATTTCAAATTTGGAATTTTTGGTAAGTGGGAAGTTGTGGAATAGTTAGGCTAAAGATGAAGAGTTGAAAGTTGGAATGGGTAGAATCGGTTGAAAAATGTAGAAATCAGACTAGAAAAACGAAATTTTGGAGAATTTGTTTGAATTCCAAATTTGGAATTTTTGTAAATGGGAAGTTGTGGAATAGGTAGGCAAAAGATGAACAGTTGAAAGTTGGAATGAGTTGAATCGGTTGAAAAATGTAAAGATTAGAGTAGAAAAACGAAATTTTGAAAAATTTGGTTGAATTTCAAATTTGGAATTTTTGTTAAGTGGGAAGTTTTAGAATAGGAAGGCAAAAGATGAAGAGTTGAAAGTTGGAATGGGTTGAATTGGTTGAACAATGTAGAAGTTAGAGTAGAAAAACTAAATTTTGCAGAATTTGGTTGAATTTCAAATTTGGAATTTTTGGTCAGTGGGAAATTGTGGAATAGGTAGGCAAAAGATGAAAAGTTGAAAGTTGGAATGGGTTGAACCGGTTGAACAATGTAGAAATTAGAGTAAAAAAACGAAATTTTGGAGAACTTGGTTGAATTTCAAATTTGGAATTTTTGGTAAGTCGGAAGTTGTGGAATAGGTAGGCAAAAGATGAAGAGTTGAAAGTTGGAATGGGTTGAATTGGTTGAACAATGTAGAAATTAGAGTAGAAAATCAAAATGTTGGAGAATTTGGTTGAATTTCAAATCTGGAATTTTTGGTAAGTTGGAAGTTGTGGAATAGGTAGGCAAAATATGAAGAGTTGAAAGTTGGAATGGGTTGAATCGGTTGAACAATGTAGAAATTAGATTAGAAAAACGAAATTTTGGAGAATTTGGTTGAATTTCAAATTTGGAATTTTTGATAAGTGGGAAGTTGTGGAATAGGTAGGCAAAAGATGAACAGTTGAAAGTTGGTATGGGTAGAATCGGTTGAAAAATGTAGAAATTAGAGTAGAAAAACGAAATTTTGAAAAATTTGGTTGAATTTCAAATTTAGAATTTTTGGTAAATGGGAGGTTGTGGAATAGGTAGGATAAGATGAACAGTTGAAAGTTGGAATGGGTTGAATCGGTTGAAAAACGTAGAAGTTAGAGTAGAAAAACGAAATTTTGGAGAATTTGGTTGAATTTCAAATTTGAAATTTTGGAATTTTTGGTAGGTGAAAAGTTGTGGAATAGGCAGGCAAAAGATGAACAATTGAAAATTGGAATGGGTTGAATCGGTTGAAAAATGTAGAAACTAGAGGTGAAAAACGAAATTTCGTGAAATTTTGTCGAAAATTTTAACGTGAAAACGTGAAATTTTTGAATTTGGCAATTTTGGGAATGTCGAGAATCATTCCGAATATGGCTTGAATGTGCTGAATCAGGTGAATTTAAAAGTGGAATGACGTAAATGTGAAATGTCGAATCTGCCATTAAGAATGAATGGGGAAAAATTTGTCGTAAATTCGCGAATTTTGCGAAATCGGAAAATTTTCGGAACGAGAAAAATGGAAGCGCTCATCTCGTGAATATTTGGAATACGTCAAAAGTGGAATGGAGTGAATCGGATGAATTATGTGGAAGAAGAAGCGGGACAAAAAAGTGTGGAGAATAAAATATAACTAGAAAATGCAATTTCTGGAGAAATTGCGTGTGAAGGCGAATACTTTGAATCACTTCTTGGGGAATGATGCCGAATGATGTTGAAATGACTTGAATTTCTTGAGAAATGTGGAAAATAGAAGTGTAATACAAAATTTAGGAGAATTTGGTTGAATTTCAAATTTGAAAGTTTGGAATTTTTGGTAAGTGGGAGGTGTTGGAATAGGTAGGCAAAAGATGAACAGTTGAAAGTTGGAACGGGTTGAAACGGTTAAATAATGTAGAAGTTAGAGCAAATCTTGAATCCCCATAGAGAATGAGTGGGAAAAAAAAAAAAACAATTGCGCCAACATTTTTTGAAATTTGGAACAAAACGATAAAAAACGGCTTCAGGAGGTTCACTTTTGGGGTTAAAATGTTGAAACGGGTTCAATCGGACAATAAATGCAAAAGTAGGCGCCTAATGTAGCTATTTAGGGCAGTTAATGTTGAAATAAGGTCACTTCCGGTTTGATTTGGGTCACTTCCGGTCTATTTGGGTCACTTCCGGTTTGATAAGAGGCACTTCCGGTCTAGCTGAGGTCACTTCCGGTTTATTTGGGGTCACTTCCGGTTTAAAAAGGTCACTTCCGGTTTAAAAAGGTCACTTCTGGTTTGATTTGGGGTCACTTCCGGTTTACTTGAGGTCACTTCCGGTTCATTTGGGGTCACTTCCGGTTTGATTTGGGTCACTTCCGGTCTATTTGGGTCACTTCCGGTTTGATTAGAGGCACTTCCGGTCTAGCTGAGGTCACTTCCGGTTTATTTGGGGTCACTTCCGGTTTAAAAAGGTCACTTCCGGTTTGAAAAGGTCACTTCCGGTTTGATTTGGGGTCACTTCCGGTTTACCTGAGGTCACTTCCTGTTTACCTAAGGTCACTTCCGGTTCGATTTGGGGCACTTCCGGTTCATTCTAGGTTCATTGGGAGCACTTCAGGGTCAATCCAAGATGGCCGCCACACTGGAAGTGGGGGTCAAGGGTTGAATTTTGTAAGCATAGTGGAAGTGGGGGTGAAGGGGGTGAATATGGTAAGGATGAGGTGACCAAAGTGAATAAAGTTGGAATGAGTTGAATCGATTGAAAAATGTAGAAATTAGAGTAGAAAAACCAAATTTTGTAGAATTTGGTTGAATTTCAAAATTGAAAATTTGGAAATTTTGGTAAGTGGGAAGGTGTGGAATAGGTAGGCAAAAGATGAACAGTTGAAAGTTGGAATGGGTTGAATCGGTTGAAAAACGTAGAAGTTAGAGTAGAAAAACGAAATTTTGGAGAATTTGGTTGAATTTCAAATTTGAAATTTTGGAATTTTTGGTAGGTGAGAAGTTGTGGAATAGGCAGGCAAAAGATGAACAGTTGAAAGTTGGAATGGGTTGAATCGGTTGAAAAATGTAGAAATTAGAGTAGAAAAACGAAATTACGAAGAATTTGGTTGAATTTCAAATTTGAAAATTTGGAATTTTTTTGTAAGTGGGAAGTTGTGGAATAGGTAGGCAAAAGATGAACAGTTGGAAGTTGGAACGGGTTGAATCGGTCGAAAAATGTAGAAATTAGAGGTGAAAAACGAAATTTCGTGAAATTTTGTCGGAATTTTTAACGTGAAAACGTGAAATTTTTGAATTTGGGCATTTTGGGAATGTCGAGAATCATTCCGAATGTGGTTTGAATGTGCTGAATGAGGTGAATTTAAAAGGGGAATGACGTAAATGTGAAATGTCGAATCTGCCATTGAGAATGAATGGGGAAAAATTTGTCGTAAATTCGCGAATTTTGCGAAATCGGAAAATTTTCGGAACGAGAAAAATGGAAGCGCTCATCTCGTGAATATTTGGAATACGTCAAAAGTGGAACGGAGTGAATCGGATGAATTATGTGGAAGAAGAAGCGGGACAAAAAAGTGGCGGGAATAAAATAGAAGAATAATAATAATAACTAGAAAATGCAATTTCTGGAGAAATTGCGTGTGAAGGCGAAGACTTTGAATCACTTCTTGGGGAATGATGCCGAATGATGTTGAAAAGAGTTGAATTTCTTGAGAAATGTGGAAAATAGAAGTGTAAGACTAAATTTTGGAGAATTTGGTTGAATTTCAAATTTGAAAGTTTGGAATTTTTGGTAAGTGGAAAGTTGTGGAATAGGTAGAAAAAAGATGAACAGTTGAAACTTGGAATTGGTAGAATCGGTTGAAAAATGTAGAAATTAGAGTAGAAAAACGAAATTTAGAAAAATTTGGTTGAATTTCAAATTTGGAATTTTTGGCAAATGGGAAGTTGTGGAATAGGTTGGCAAAAGATGAACAGTTGAAAGTTGGAATGAGTTGAATAAGTTGAAAAATGTAGAAATTAGAGTAGAAAAACGAAAATTTGGAGAATTTGGTTGAATTTCAAATTTGGAATTTTTGATCAGTGGGAAGTTGTGGAATAGGTAGGCAAAACATGAACAGTTGAAAGTTGGAATGGGTAGAATTGGTTGAAAAATGTAGAAATTAGAGTAGAAAAACGAAATTTTGAAAAATTTGGTTGAATTTCAAATTTGGAATTTTTGGTAAACGGGAAGTTGTGGAATAGGTAGGCAAAAGATGAACAGTTGAAAGTTGGAATGGGTTGAATCGGTTGAACAATGTAGAAATTCGAGTAGAAAAATGAAATTTTGGAGAATTTGGTTGAGTTTCAAATTTGGAATTTTTGGTAAGTGGGACGTTGTGGAATAGGTAGGCAAAAGATGAACAGTTGAAAGTTGGAATGGTTAGAATCGGTTGAAAAATGTAGAAATTAAAGTAGAAAAACGAAATTTAGAAAAATTTGGTTGAATTTCAAATTTGGAATTTCTGGCAAATGGGAAGTTGTGGAATAGGTTGGCAAAAGATGAACAGTTGAAAGTTGGAATTAGTTGAATCGGTTGAAAAATGTAGAAGTTAGAGTAGAAAAACGAAATTTTGGAGAATTTGGTTGAATTTCAAATTTGAAAATTTTGAATATTTGGTATGTGAGAAGTTGTGGAATAGGCAGGCAAAAGATGAACAGTTGAAAGTTGGAATGGGTTGAATCGGTTGAAAAATGTAGAAATTAGAGTAGAAAAACGAAATTACGAAGAATTTGGTTGAATTTCAAATTTGAAAATTTGGAATTTTTTTGTAAGTGGGAAGTTGTGGAATAGGTAGGCAAAAGATGAACAGTTGGAAGTTGGAACGGGTTGAATCGGTCGAAAAATGGAGAAATTAGAGGTGAAAAACGAAATTTCGTGAAATTTTGTCGGAATTTTTAACGTGAAAACGTGAAATTTTTGAATTTGGGAATTTTGGGAATGTCGAGAATCATTCCGAATGTGGTTTGAATGTGCTGAATGAGGTGAATTTAAAAGGGGAATGACGTAAATGTGAAATGTCGAATCTGCCATTGAGAATGAATGGGGAAAAATTTGTCGTAAATTCGCGAATTTTGCGAAATCGGAAGATTTTCGGAACGAGAAAAATGGAAGCGCTCATCTCGTGAATATTTGGAATACGTCAAAAGTGGAACGGAGTGAATCGGATGAATTATGTGGAAGAAGAAGCGGGACAAAAAAGTGGCGGGAATAAAATAGAAGAATAATAATAACTAGAAAATGCAATTTCTGGAGAAATTGCGTGTGAAGGCGAATACTTTGAATCACTTCTTGGGGAATGATGCCGAATGATGTTGAAATTAGTTGAATTTCTTGAGAAATGTGGAAAATAGAAGTGTACTACAGAATTTTGGTGAATTTGGTTGAATTTCAAATTTGAAAGTTTGGAATTTTTGGTAAGTGGGAGATTGTGGAATAGGTAGGCAAAAGATGAACAGTTGAAAGTTGGAACGGGTTGAAACGGTTAAATAATGTAGAAGTTAGAGCAAATCTTGAATCCCCATAGAGAATGAGTGGGAATTAAAAGAAAAAACAATTGCGCCAAAATTTTTTGAAATTTGGAACAAAACGATAAAAAACGGCTTCAGGAGGTTCACTTTTGGGGTTAAAATGTTGAAACGAGTTCAATCGGACAATAAATGCAAAAGTTAGCACCTAATGTAGCTATTTAGGGCAGTTAATGTTGAAATAAGGTCACTTCCGGTTTGATTTGGGTCACTTCCGGTCTATTTGGGTCACTTCCGGTTTGATAAGAGGCACTTCCGGTCTAGCTGAGGTCACTTCCGGTTTATTTGGGGTCACTTCCGGTTTAAAAAGGTCACTTCCGGTTTAAAAAGGTCACTTCCGGTTTGATTTGGGGTCACTTCCGGTTTACTTGAGGTCACTTCCGGTTCATTTGGGGTCACTTCCGGTTTGATTTGGGTCACTTCCGGTCTATTTGGGTCACTTCCGGTTTGATTAGAGGCACTTCCGGTCTAGCTGAGGTCACTTCCGGTTTATTTGGGGTCACTTCCGGTTTAAAAAGGTCACTTCCGGTTTAAATAGGTCACTTCCGGTTTGATTTGGGGTCACTTCCGGTTTACCTGAGGTCACTTCCTGTTTACCTAAGGTCACTTCCGGTTCGATTTGGGGCACTTCCGGTTCATTCTAGGTTCATTGGGAGCACTTCAGGGTCAATCCAAGATGGCCGCCACACTGGAAGTGGGGGTCAAGGGTTGAATTTTGTAAGCATAGTGGAAGTGGGGGTGAAGAAGGGGGTGAATATGGTAAGGATGAGGTGACCAAAGTGAATAAAGTTGGAATGGGTTGAATCGGTTGAAAAATGTAGAAATTAGAGTAGAAAAACCAAATTTTGTAGAATTTGGTTGAATTTCAAAATTGAAAATTTGGAAATTTTGGTAAGTGGGAAGGTGTGGAATAGGTAGGCAAAAGATGAACAGTTGAAAGTTGGAATGGGTTGAATCGGTTAAAAAACGTAGAAGTTAAAGTAGAAAAACGAAATTTTGGAGAATTTGGTTGAATTTCAAATTTGAAATTTTGGAATTTTTGGTAGGTGAGAAGTTGTGGAATAGGCAGGCAAAAGATGAACAGTTGAAAGTTGGAATGGGTTGAATCGGTTGAAAAATGTAGAAATTAGAGTAGAAAAACGAAATTACGAAGAATTTGGTTGAATTTCAAATTTGAAAATTTGGAATTTTTTGTAAGTGGGAAGTTGTGGAATAGGTAGGCAAAAGATGAACAGTTGGAAGTTGGAACGGGTTGAATCGGTCGAAAAATGTAGAAATTAGAGGTGAAAAACGAAATTTCGTGAAATTTTGTCGGAATTTTTAACGTGAAAACGTGAAATTTTTGAATTTGGGAATTTTTGGAATGTCGAGAATCATTCCGAATGTGGTTTGAATGTGCTGAATGAGGTGAATTTAAAAGGGGAATGACGTAAATGTGAAATGTCGAATCTGCCATTGAGAATGAATGGGGAAAAATTTGTCGTAAATTCGCGAATTTTGCGAAATCGGAAAATTTTCGGAACGAGAAAAATGGAAGCGCTCATCTCGTGAATATTTGGAATACGTCAAAAGTGGAACGGAGTGAATCGGATGAATTATGTGGAAGAAGAAGCGGGACAAAAAAGTGGCGGGAATAAAATAGAAGAATAATAATAACTAGAAAATGCAATTTCTGGAGAAATTGCGTGTGAAGGCGAATACTTTGAATCACTTCTTGGGGAATGATGCCGAATGATGTTGAAATTAGTTGAATTTCTTGAGAAATGTGGAAAATAGAAGTGTACTACAGAATTTTGGTGAATTTGGTTGAATTTCAAATTTGAAAGTTTGGAATTTTTGGTAAGTGGGAGATTGTGGAATAGGTAGGCAAAAGATGAACAGTTGAAAGTTGGAACGGGTTGAAACGGTTAAATAATGTAGAAGTTAGAGCAAATCTTGAATCCCCATAGAGAATGAGTGGGAATTAAAAGAAAAAACAATTGCGCCAAAATTTTTTGAAATTTGGAACAAAACGATAAAAAACGGCTTCAGGAGGTTCACTTTTGGGGTTAAAATGTTGAAACGAGTTCAATCGGACAATAAATGCAAAAGTTAGCACCTAATGTAGCTATTTAGGGCAGTTAATGTTGAAATAAGGTCACTTCCGGTTTGATTTGGGTCACTTCCGGTCTATTTGGGTCACTTCCGGTTTGATAAGAGGCACTTCCGGTCTAGCTGAGGTCACTTCCGGTTTATTTGGGGTCACTTCCGGTTTAAAAAGGTCACTTCCGGTTTAAAAAGGTCACTTCCGGTTTGATTTGGGGTCACTTCCGGTTTACTTGAGGTCACTTCCGGTTCATTTGGGGTCACTTCCGGTTTGATTTGGGTCACTTCCGGTCTATTTGGGTCACTTCCGGTTTGATTAGAGGCACTTCCGGTCTAGCTGAGGTCACTTCCGGTTTATTTGGGGTCACTTCCGGTTTAAAAAGGTCACTTCCGGTTTAAAAAGGTCACTTCCGGTTTGATTTAGGGTCACTTCCGGTTTACCTGGGGTCACTTCCGGTTCATTTAGGGTCACTTCCGGTTTGATTTGGGTCACTTCCGGTTTGATTTGGGGTCACTTCCGGTTTACCTGAGGTCACTTCCTGTTTACCTAAGGTCACTTCCGGTTCGAATTGGGGCACTTCCAGTTCATTCTAGGTTCATTGGGAGCACTTCAGGGTCAATCCAAGATGGCCGCCACACTGGAAGTGGGGGTCAAGGGTTGAATTGTGTAAGCATAGTGGAAGTGGGGGTGAAGGGGTGAATATGGTAAGGATGAAGTGACCAAAGTGAATAAAGTTGGAATGGGTTGAATCGGTTGAAAAATGTAGAATTTAGAGTGAAAAAACTAAATTTTGTAGAATTTGGTGTGAATTTCAAAATAAAATTTTGGGAAATTTTGGTAAGTGGGAAGGTGTGGAATAGGTAGGCAAAAGATGAACAGTTGAAAGTTGGAATGGGTTGAATCGGTCAAAGAATGTAGAAATTAGAGGTGAAAAACCAAATTTTGTGAAATTTTGTCGAAATTTTTAACGTGAAAACGTGAAATTTTTGAATTTGGGAATTTTGGGAATGTCGAGAATCATTCCGAATGTGGTTTGAATGTGCTGAATGAGGTGAATTTAAAAGGGGAATGACGTAAATGTGAAATGTCGAATCTGCCATTGAGAATGAATGGGGAAAAATTTGTCGTAAATTCGCGAATTTTGCGAAATCGGAAAATTTTCGGAACGAGAAAAATGGAAGCGCTCATCTCGTGAATATTTGGAATACGTCAAAAGTGGAACGGAGTGAATCGGATGAATTATGTGGAAGAAGAAGCGGGACAAAAAAGTGTGGAGAATAAAATATAATAATAATAATAATAATAATAATAATAATAATAGAGAATGGTGTAGAATAACATATGTGTGAAGGCCATCGCCTTCACACAACTAGAAAATGCAATTTCTGGAGAAATTGCGTGTGAAGGCGAATACTTTGAATCACTTCTTGGGGAATGATGCCGAATGATGTTGAAATTAGTTGAATTTCTTGAGAAATGTGGAAAATAGAAGTGTAATACAAAATTTTGGTGAATTTGGTTGAATTTCAAATTTGAAAGTTCGGAATTTTTGGTAAGTGGGAGATTGTGGAATAGGTAGGCAAAAGATGAACAGTTGAAAGTTGGAACGGGTTGAAACGGTTAAATAATGTAGAAGTTAGAGCAAATCTTGAATCCCCATAGAGAATGAGTGGGAATTAAAATAAAAAACAATTGCGCCAAAATTTTTTGAAATTTGGAACAAAACGATAAAAACGGCTTCAGGAGGTTCACTTTTGGGGTTAAAATGTTGAAACGGGTTCAATCGGACAATAAATGCAAAAGTTAGCGCCTAATGTAGCTATTTAGGGCAGTTAATGTTGAAATAAGGTCACTTCCGGTTTGATTTGGGTAACTTCCGGTCTATTTGGGTCACTTCCGGTTTGATAAGAGGCACTTCCGGTCTAGCTGAGGTCACTTCCGGTTTATTTGGGGTCACTTCCGGTTTAAAAAGGTCACTTCCGGTTTAAAAAGGTCACTTCCGGTTCGATTTTGGGTCACTTCCGGTTTACTTGAGGTCACTTCCGGTTCATTTGGGGTCACTTCCGGTTTGATTTGGGTCACTTCCGGTCTATTTGGGTCACTTCCGGTTTGATAAGAGGCACTTCCGGTCTAGCTGAGGTCACTTCCGGTTTATTTGGGGTCACTTCCGGTTTAAAAAGGTCACTTCCGGTTTAAGAAGGTCACTTCCGGTTTGATTTTGGGTCACTTCCGGTTTACCTGGGGTCACTTCCGGTTCGTTTGGGGTCACTTCCGGTTTGATATGGGGTCACTTCCGGTTTACCTGAGGTCACTTCCTGTTTACCTAAGGTCACTTCCGGTTCGAATTGGGGCACTTCCGGTTCATTCTAGGTTCATTGGGAGCACTTCAGGGTCAATCCAAGATGGCCGCCACACTGGAAGTGGGGGTCAAGGGTTGAATTGTGTAAGCATAGTGGAAGTGGGGGTGAAGGGGTGAATATGGTAAGGATGAAGTGACCAAAGTGAATAAAGTTGGAATGGGTTGAATCGGTTGAAAAATGTAGAATTTAGAGTGAAAAAACTAAATTTTGTAGAATTTGTTGTGAATTTCAAAATAAAATTTTGGGAAATTTTGGTAAGTGGGAAGGTGTGGAATAGGTAGGCAAAAGATGAACAGTTGAAAGTTGGAATGGGTTGAATCGGTTGAAAAACGTAGAAGTTAGAGTAGAAAAACGAAATTTTGGAGAATTTGGTTGAATTTCAAATTTGAAATTTTGGAATTTTTGATAGGTGAGAAGTTGTGGAATAGGCAGGCAAAAGATGAACAGTTGAAAGTTGGAATGGGTTGAATCGGTTGAAAAATGTAGAAATTAGAGTAGAAAAACGAAATTACGAAGAATTTGGTTGAATTTCAAATTTGAAAATTTGGAATTTTTTTGTAAGTGGGAAGTTGTGGAATAGGTAGGCAAAAGATGAACAGTTGGAAGTTGGAACGGGTTGAATCGGTCGAAAAATGTAGAATTTAGAGGTGAAAAACGAAATTTCGTGAAATTTTGTCGGAATTTTTAACGTGAAAACGTGAAATTTTTGAATTTGGGAATTTTGGGAACGTCGAGAATCATTCCGAATGTGGTTTGAATGTGCTGAATGAGGTGAATTTAAAAGGGGAATGACGTAAATGTGAAATGTCGAATCTGCCATTGAGAATGAATGGGGAAAAATTTGTCGTAAATTCGCGAATTTTGCGAAATCGGAAAATTTTCGGAACGAGAAAAATGGAAGCGCTCATCTCGTGAATATTTGGAATACGTCAAAAGTGGAACGGAGTGAATCGGATGAATTATGTGGAAGAAGAAGCGGGACAAAAAAGTGGCGGGAATAAAATAGAATAATAATAATAATAATAATAATAGAGAATGGTGTAGAATAACATATGTGTGAAGGCCATCGCCTTCACACAACTAGAAAATGCAATTTCTGGAGAAATTGCGTGTGAAGGCGAATACTTTGAATCACTTCTTGGGGAATGATGCCGAATGATGTTGAAATTAGTTGAATTTCTTGAGAAATGTGGAAAATAGAAGTGTAATACAAAATTTTAGTGAATTTGGTTGAATTTCAAATTTGAAAGTTTGGAATTTTTGGTAAGTGGGAGATTTTGGAATAGGTAGGCAAAAGATGAACAGTTGAAAGTTGGAACGGGTTGAAACGGTTAAATAATGTAGAAGTTAGAGCAAATCTTGAATCCCCATAGAGAATGAGTGGGAATTAAAAGAAAAAACAATTGCGCCAAAATTTTTTGAAATTTGGAACAAAACGATAAAAAACGGCTTCAGGAGGTTCACTTTTGGGGTTAAAATGTTGAAACGGGTTCAATCGGACAATAAATGCAAAAGTTAGCGCCTAATGTAGCTATTTAGGGCAGTTAATGTTGAAATAAGGTCACTTCCGGTTTGATTTGGGTCACTTCCGGTCTATTTGGGTCACTTCCGGTTTGATAAGAGGCACTTCCGGTCTAGCTGAGGTCACTTCCGGTTTATTTGGGGTCACTTCCGGTTTAAAAAGGTCACTTCCGGTTTAAAAAGGTCACTTCCGGTTTGATTTGGGGTCACTTCCGGTTTACTTGAGGTCACTTCCGGTTCATTTGGGGTCACTTCCGGTTTGATTTGGGTCACTTCCGGTTTAAAAAGGTCACTTCCGGTTTGATTTGGGGTCACTTCCGGTTTACCTGAGGTCACTTCCTGTTTACCTAAGGTCACTTCCTGTTCGAATTGGGGCACTTCCGGTTCATTCTAGGTTCATTGGGAGCACTTCAGGGTCAATCCAAGATGGCCGCCACACTGGAAGTGGGGGTCAAGGGTTGAATTGTGTAAGCATAGTGGAAGTGGGGGTGAAGGGGTGAATATGGTAAGGATGAAGTGACCAAAGTGAATAAAGTTGGAATGGGTTGAATCGGTTGAAAAATGTAGAATTTAGAGTGAAAAAACGAAATTTTGTAGAATTTGGTGTGAATTTCAAAATAAAATTTTGGGAAATTTTGGTAAGTGGGAAGGTGTGGAATAGGTAGGCAAAAGATGAACAGTTGAAAGTTGGAATGGGTTGAATCGGTCAAAGAATGTAGAAATTAGAGGTGAAAAACCAAATTTTGTGAAATTTTGTCGAAATTTTTAACGTGAAAACGTGAAATTTTTGAATTTGGGAATTTTGGGAATGTCGAGATTCATTCCGAATGTGGTTTGAATGTGCTGAATGAGGTGAATTTAAAAGGGGAATGACGTAAATGTGAAATGTCGAATCTGCCATTGAGAATGAATGGGGAAAAATTTGTCGTAAATTCGCGAATTTTGCGAAATCGGAAAATTTTCGGAACGAGAAAAATGGAAGCGCTCATCTCGTGAATATTTGGAATACGTCAAAAGTGGAACGGAGTGAATCGGATGAATTATGTGGAAGAAGAAGCGGGACAAAAAAGTGGCGGGAATAAAATAGAAGAATAATAATAACTAGAAAATGCAATTTCTGGAGAAATTGCGTGTGAAGGCGAATACTTTGACTCACTTCTTGGGGAATGATGCCGAATGATGTTGAAATTAGTTGAATTTCTTGAGAAATGTGGAAAATAGAAGTGTACTACAGAATTTTGGTGAATTTGGTTGAATTTCAAATTTGAAAGTTTGGAATTTTTGGTAAGTGGGAGATTGTGGAATAGGTAGGCAAAAGATGAACAGTTGAAAGTTGGAACGGGTTGAAACGGTTAAATAATGTAGAAGTTAGAGCAAATCTTGAATCCCCATAGAGAATGAGTGGGAATTAAAAGAAAAAACAATTGCGCCAAAATTTTTTGAAATTTGGAACAAAACGATAAAAAACGGCTTCAGGAGGTTCACTTTTGGGGTTAAAATGTTGAAACGGGTTCAATCGGACAATAAATGCAAAAGTTAGCGCCTAATGTAGCTATTTAGGGCAGTTAATGTTGAAATAAGGTCACTTCCGGTTTGATTTGGGTCACTTCCGGTCTATTTGGGTCACTTCCGGTCTAGCTGAGGTCACTTCCGGTTTATTTGGGGTCACTTCCGGTTTAAAAAGGTCACTTCCGGTTTAAAAAGGTCACTTCCGGTTTGATTTGGGGTCACTTCCGGTTTACTTGAGGTCACTTCCGGTTCATTTGGGGTCACTTCCGGTTTGATTTGGGTCACTTCCGGTTTATTTGGGGTCACTTCCGGTTTACCTGAGGTCACTTCCTGTTTACCTAAGGTCACTTCCGGTTCGAATTGGGGCACTTCCGGTTCATTCTAGGTTCATTGGGAGCACTTCAGGGTCAATCCAAGATGGCCGCCACACTGGAAGTGGGGGTCAAGGGTTGAATTGTGTAAGCATAGTGGAAGTGGGGGTGAAGGGGTGAATATGGTAAGGATGAAGTGACCAAAGTGAATAAAGTTGGAATGGGTTGAATCGGTTGAAAAATGTAGAATTTAGAGTGAAAAAACGAAATTTTGTAGAATTTGGTGTGAATTTCAAAATAAAATTTTGGGAAATTTTGGTAAGTGGGAAGGTGTGGAATAGGTAGGCAAAATATGAACAGTTGAAAGTTGGAATGGGTTGAATCGGTCAAAGAATGTAGAAATTAGAGGTGAAAAACCAAATTTTGTGAAATTTTGTCGAAATTTTTAACGTGAAAACGTGAAATTTTTGAATTTGGGAATTTTGGGAATGTCGAGAATCATTCCGAATGTGGTTTGAATGTGCTGAATGAGGTGAATTTAAAAGGGGAATGACGTAAATGTGAAATGTCGAATCTGCCATTGAGAATGAATGGGGAAAAAATTGTCGTAAATTCGCGAATTTTGCGAGATCGGAAAATTTTCGGAACGAGAAAAATGGAAGCGCTCATCTCGTGAATATTTGGAATACGTCAAAAGTGGAACGGAGTGAATCGGATGAAGAATGTGGAAGAAGAAGCGGGACAAAAAAGTGTGGAGAATAAAATATAATAATAATAATAATAACTAGAAAATGCAATTTCTGGAGAAATTGCGTGTGAAGGCGAATACTTTGAATCACTTCTTGGGGAATGATGCCGAATGATGTTGAAATGAGTTGAATTTCTTGAGAAATGTGGAAAATAGAAGTGTGATACTAAATTTTGGAGAATTTGGTTGAATTTCAAATTTGAAAGTTTGGAATTTTTGGTAAGTGGGAGGTTGTGGAATAGGTAGGCAAAAGATGAAGAGTTGAAAGTTGGAACGGGTTGAAACGGTTAAATAATGTAGAAGTTAGAGCAAATCTTGAATCCCCATAGAGAATGAGTGGGAATTAAAAGAAAAAGCAATTGCGCCAAAATTTTTTGAAATTTGGAACAAAACGAAAAAAAACGGCTTCAGGAGGTTCACTTTTGGGGTTAAAATGTTGAAACGGGTTCAATCGGACAATAAATGCAAAAGTTAGCGCCTAATGTAGCTATTTAGATCAGTTAATGATGAAATAAGGTCACTTCCGGTCTATTTGAGTCACTTCCGGTGTGATAAGAGGCACTTCCGGTCTAGCTGAGGTCACTTCCGGTTTATTTGGGGTCACTTCCGGTTTAAAAAGGTCACTTCCGGTTTAAAAAGGTCACTTCCGGTTTGATTTGGGGTCACTTCCGGTTTACCTGTGGTCACTTCCGGTTCATTTGGGGTCACTTCCGGTTTGATTTGGGTCACTTCCGGTCTATTTGGGTCACTTCCGGTTTGATAAGAGGCACTTCCGGTCTAGCTGAGGTCACTTCCGGTTTATTTGGGGTCACTTCCGGTTTAAAAAGGTCACTTCCGGTTTATTTTTTGGGTCACTTCCGGTTTACCTGGGGTCACTTCCGGTTCATTTGGGGTCACTTCCGGTTTGATTTGGGTCACTTCCGGTTTGATTTGGGGTCACTTCCGGTTTACCTGAGGTCACTTCCTGTTTACCTAAGGTCACTTCCGGTTCGAATTGGGGCACTTCCGGTTCATTCTAGGTTCATTGGGAGCACTTCAGGGTCAATCCAAGATGGCCGCCACACTGGAAGTGGGGGTCAAGGGTTGAATTGTGTAAGCATAGTGGAAGTGGGGGTGAAGGGGTGAATATGGTAAGGATGAAGTGACCAAAGTGAATAAAGTTGGAATGGGTTGAATCGGTTGAAAAATGTAGAATTTAGAGTGAAAAAACTAAATTTTGTAGAATTTGGTGTGAATTTCAAAATAAAATTTTGGGAAAGTTTGGTAAGTGGGAAGGTGTGGAATAGGTAGGCAAAAGATGAACAGTTGAAAGTTGGAATGGGTTGAATCGGTTGAAAAACGTAGAAGTTAGAGTAGAAAAACGAAATTTTGGAGAATTTGGTTGAATTTCAAATTTGAAATTTTGGAATTTTTGATAGGTGAGAAGTTGTGGAATAGGCAGGCAAAAGATGAACAGTTGAAAGTTGGAATGGGTTGAATCGGTTGAAAAATGTAAAAATTAGAGTAGAAAAACGAAATTACGAAGAATTTGGTTGAATTTCAAATTTGAAAATTTGGAATTTTTTTGTAAGTGGGAAGTTGTGGAATAGGTAGGCAAAAGATGAACAGTTGGAAGTTGGAACGGGTTGAATCGGTCGAAAAATGTAGAAATTAGAGGTGAAAAACGAAATTTCGTGAAATTTTGTCGGAATTTTTAACGAGAAAACGTGAAATTTTTGAATTTGGGAATTTTGGGAATGTCGAGAATCATTCCGAATGTGGTTTGAATGTGCTGAATGAGGTGAATTTAAAAGGGGAATGACGTAAATGTGAAATGTCGAATCTGCCATTGAGAATGAATGGGGAAAAATTTGTCGTAAATTCGTGAATTTTGCGAAATCGGAAAATTTTCGGAACGAGAAAAATGGAAGCGCCCATCTCGTGAATATTTGGAATACGTCAAAAGTGGAACGGAGTGAATCGGATGAATTATGTGGAAGAAGAAGCGGGACAAAAAAGTGGCGGGAATAAAATAGAAGAATAATAATAATAATAATAATAATAATAGAGAATGGTGTAGAATAACATATGTGTGAAAGCCATCGCCTTCACACAATAATAATAATAATAATAGAGAATGGTGTAGAATAACATATGTGTGAAGGCCATCGCCTTCACACAATAATAGAGAATGGTGTAGAATAACATATGTGTGAAGGCCATCGCCTTCACACAATAATAATAATAATAGAGAATGGTGTAGAATAACATATGTGTGAAGGCCATCGCCTTCACACAATAATAGAGAATGGTGTAGAATAACATATGTGTGAAGGCCATCGCCTTCACACAATAATAATAATAATAATAGAGAATGGTGTAGAATAACATATGTGTGAAGGCCATCGCCTTCACACAATAATAATAATAATAATAGAGAATGGTGTAGAATAACATATGTGTGAAGGCCATCGCCTTCACACAATAATAATAATAATAGAGAATGGTGTAGAATAACATATGTGTGAAGGCCATCGCCTTCACACAATAACTAGAAAATGCAATTTCTGGAGAAATTGCGTGTGAAGGCGAAGACTTTGAATCACTTCTTGGGGAATGATGCCGAATGATGTTGAAATGAGTTGAATTTCTTGAGAAATGTGGAAAATAGAAGTGTAATACTAAATTTTGGAGAATTTGGTTGAATTTCAAATTTGAAAGTTTGGAATTTTTGGTAAGTGGAAAGTTGTGGAATAGGTAGAAAAAAGATGAACAGTTGAAAGTTGGAACGGGTAGAATCGGTTGAAAAATGTAGAAATTAGAGTAGAAAAACGAAATTTAGAAAAATTTGGTTGAATTTCAAATTTGGAATTTTTGGCAAATGGGAAGTTGTGGAATAGGTTCGCAAAAGATGAACAGTTGAAAGTTGGAATGGGTTGAATCGGTTGAACAATGTAGAAATGAGAGTAGAAAAATGAAATTTTTGAAAATTTGGTTGAATTTCAAATTTGGAATTTTTGGTAAGTGGGACGTTGTGGAATAGGTAGGCAAAAGATGAACAGTTGAAAGTTGGAATGGGTAGAATCGGTTGAAAAATGTAGAAATTAGAGTAGAAAAACGAAATTTAGAAAAATTTGGTTGAATTTCAAATTTGGAATTTTTGGCAAATGGGAAGTTGTGGAATAGGTTGGCAAAAGATGAACAGTTGAAAGTTGGAATGAGCTGAATCGGTTGAAAAATGTAGAAGTTAGAGTAGAAAAACTAAATTTTGGAGAATTTGGTTGAATTTCAAATTTAAAAATTTGGAGTTTTTGGTAGGTGAGAAGTTGTGGAATAGGCAGGCAAAAGATGAACAGTTGAAAGTTGGAATGGGTTGAATCTGTTGAAAAATGTAGAAATTAGAGTAGAAAAACGAAATTACGAAGAATTTGGTTGAATTTCAAATTTGAAAATTTGGAATATTTTTGTAAGTGGGAAGTTGTGGAATAGGTAGGCAAAAGATGAACAGTTGGAAGTTGGAACGGGTTGAATCGGTCGAAAAATGTAGAAATTAGAGGTGAAAAACGAAATTTCGTGAAATTTTGTCGGAATTTTTAACGTGAAAACGTGAAATTTTTGAATTTGGGAATTTTGGGAATGTCGAGAATCATTCCGAATGTGGTTTGAATGTGCTGAATGAGGTGAATTTAAAAGGGGAATGACGCAAATGTGAAATGTCGAATCTGCCATTGAGAATGAATGGGGAAAAATTTGTCGTAAATTCGCGAATTTTGCGAAATCGGAAAATTTTCGGAACAAGAAAAATGGAAGCGCTCATCTCGTGAATATTTGGAATACGTCAAAAGTGGAACGGAGTGAATCGGATGAATTATGTGGAAGAAGAAGCGGGACAAAAAAGTGGCGGGAATAAAATAGAAGAATAATAATAACTAGAAAATGCAATTTCTGGAGAAATTGCGTGTGAAGGCGAATACTTTGAATCACTTCTTGGGGAATGATGCCGAATGATGTTGAAATTAGTTGAATTTCTTGAGAAATGTGGAAAATAGAAGTGTAATACAAAATTTTGGTGAATTTGGTTGAATTTCAAATTTGAAAGTTTGGAATTTTTGGTAAGTGGGAGATTGTGGAATAGGTAGGCAAAAGATGAACAGTTGAAAGTTGGAACGGGTTGAAACGGTTAAATAATGTAGAAGTTAGAGCAAATCTTGAATCCCCATAGAGAATGAGTGGGAATTAAAAGAAAAAACAATTGCGCCCAAATTTTTTGAAATTTGGAACAAAACGATAAAAAACGGCTTCAGGAGGTTCACTTTTGGGGTTAAAATGTTGAAACGGGTTCAATCGGACAATAAATGCAAAAGTTAGCGCCTAATGTAGCTATTTAGGGCAGTTAATGTTGAAATAAGGTCACTTCCGGTTTGATTTGGGTCACTTCTGGTCTATTTGGGTCACTTCCGGTTTGATAAGAGGCACTTCCTGTCTAGCTGAGGTCACTTCCGGTTTATTTGGGGTCACTTCCGGTTTAAAAAGGTCACTTCCGGTTTAAAAAGGTCACTTCCGGTTTGATTTGGGGTCACTTCCGGTTTACCTGAGGTCACTTCCTGTTTACCTAAGGTCACTTCCGGTTCGATTTGGGGCACTTCCGGTTCATTCTAGGTTCATTGGGAGCACTTCAGGGTCAATCCAAGATGGCCGCCACACTGGAAGTGGGGGTCAAGGGTTGAATTTTGTGAGCATAGTGGAAGTGGGGGTGAAGGGGGTGAATATGGTAAGGATGAGGTGACCAAAGTGAATAAAGTTGGAATGGGTTGAATCGGTTGAAAAATGTAGAAATTAGAGTAGAAAAACCAAATTTTGTAGAATTTGGTTGAATTTCAAAATTGAAAATTTGGAAATTTTGGTAAGTGGGAAGGTGTGGAATAGGTAGGCAAAAGATGAACAGTTGAAAGTTGGAATGGGTTGAATCGGTTGAAAAACGTAGAAGTTAGAGTAGAAAAACGAAATTTTGGAGAATTTGGTTGAATTTCAAATTTGAAATTTTGGAATTTTTGGTAGGTGAGAAGTTGTGGAATAGGCAGGAAAAAGATGAACAGTTGAAAGTTGGAATGGGTTGAATCGGTTGAAAAATGTAGAAATTAGAGTAGAAAAACGAAATTACGAAGAATTTGGTTGAATTTCAAATTTGAAAATTTGGAATTTTTTTGTAAGTGGGAAGTTGTGGAATAGGTAGGCAAAAGATGAACAGTTGGAAGTTGGAACGGGTTGAATCGGTCGAAAAATGTAGAAATTAGAGGTGAAAAACGAAATTTCGTGAAATTTTGTCGGAATTTTTAACGTGAAAACGTGAAATTTTTGAATTTGGGAATTTTGGGAATGTCGAGAATCATTCCGAATGTGGCTTGAATGTGCTGAATGAGGTGAATTTTAAAGGGGAATGACGTAAATGTGAAATGTCGAATCTGCCATTGAGAATGAATGGGGAAAAATTTGTCGTAAATTCGCGAATTTTGCGAAATCGGAAAATTTTCGGAACGAGAAAAATGGAAGCGCCCATCTCGTGAATATTTGGAATACGTCAAAAGTGGAACGGAGTGAATCGGATGAATTATGTGGAAGAAGAAGCGGGACAAAAAAGTGGCGGGAATAAAATAGAAGAATAATAATAACTAGAAAATGCAATTTCTGGAGAAATTGCGTGTGAAGGCGAAGACTTTGAATCACTTCTTGGGGAATGATGCCGAATGATGTTGAAAAGAGTTGAATTTCTTGAGAAATGTGGAAAATAGAAGTGTAAGACTAAATTTTGGAGAATTTGGTTGAATTTCAAATTTGAAAGTTTGGAATTTTTGGTAAGTGGAAAGTTGTGGAATAGGTAGAAAAAAGATGAACAGTTGAAACTTGGAATTGGTAGAATCGGTTGAAAAATGTAGAAATTAGAGTAGAAAAACGAAATTTAGAAAAATTTGGTTGAATTTCAAATTTGGAATTTTTGGCAAATGGGAAGTTGTGGAATAGGTTGGCAAAAGATGAACAGTTGAAAGTTGGAATGAGTTGAATAAGTTGAAAAATGTAGAAATTAGAGTAGAAAAACGAAAATTTGGAGAATTTGGTTGAATTTCAAATTTGGAATTTTTGATCAGTGGGAAGTTGTGGAATAGGTAGGCAAAACATGAACAGTTGAAAGTTGGAATGGGTAGAATTGGTTGAAAAATGTAGAAATTAGAGTAGAAAAACGAAATTTTGAAAAATTTGGTTGAATTTCAAATTTGGAATTTTTGGTAAACGGGAAGTTGTGGAATAGGTAGGCAAAAGATGAACAGTTGAAAGTTGGAATGGGTTGAATCGGTTGAACAATGTAGAAATTCGAGTAGAAAAATGAAATTTTGGAGAATTTGGTTGAGTTTCAAATTTGGAATTTTTGGTAAGTGGGACGTTGTGGAATAGGTAGGCAAAAGATGAACAGTTGAAAGTTGGAATGGTTAGAATCGGTTGAAAAATGTAGAAATTAAAGTAGAAAAACGAAATTTAGAAAAATTTGGTTGAATTTCAAATTTGGAATTTCTGGCAAATGGGAAGTTGTGGAATAGGTTGGCAAAAGATGAACAGTTGAAAGTTGGAATTAGTTGAATCGGTTGAAAAATGTAGAAGTTAGAGTAGAAAAACGAAATTTTGGAGAATTTGGTTGAATTTCAAATTTGAAAATTTTGAATATTTGGTATGTGAGAAGTTGTGGAATAGGCAGGCAAAAGATGAACAGTTGAAAGTTGGAATGGGTTGAATCGGTTGAAAAATGTAGAAATTAGAGTAGAAAAACGAAATTACGAAGAATTTGGTTGAATTTCAAATTTGAAAATTTGGAATTTTTTTGTAAGTGGGAAGTTGTGGAATAGGTAGGCAAAAGATGAACAGTTGGAAGTTGGAACGGGTTGAATCGGTCGAAAAATGGAGAAATTAGAGGTGAAAAACGAAATTTCGTGAAATTTTGTCGGAATTTTTAACGTGAAAACGTGAAATTTTTGAAATTGGGAATTTTGTGAATGTCGAGAATCATTCCGAATGTGGTTTGAATGTGCTGAATGAGGTGAATTTAAAAGGGGAATGACGTAAATGTGAAATGTCGAATCTGCCATTGAGAATGAATGGGGAAAAATTTGTCGTAAATTCACAAATTTTGCGAAATCGGAAAATTTTCGGAACGAGAAAAATGGAAGCGCCCATCTCG
Organism: Syngnathus floridae; assembly: GCF_059516105.1. Classification (NCBI taxonomy): domain Eukaryota; kingdom Metazoa; phylum Chordata; class Actinopteri; order Syngnathiformes; family Syngnathidae; genus Syngnathus; species Syngnathus floridae. Next base: position 2,411,766 of record NC_142425.1, read on the forward strand.
TGAATATTTGGAATACGTCAAAAGTGGAACGGAGTGAATCGGATGAATTATGTGGAAGAAGAAGCGGGACAAAAAAGTGGCGGGAATAAAATAGAAGAATAATAATAATAACTAGAAAATGCAATTTCTGGAGAAATTGCGTGTGAAGGCGAATACTTTGAATCACTTCTTGGGGAATGATGCCGAATGATGTTGAAATTAGTTGAATTTCTTGAGAAATGTGGAAAATAGAAGTGTACTACAGAATTTTGGTGAATTTGGTTGAATTTCAAATTTGAAAGTTTGGAATTTTTGGTAAGTGGGAGATTGTGGAATAGGTAGGCAAAAGATGAACAGTTGAAAGTTGGAACGGGTTGAAACGGTTAAATAATGTAGAAGTTAGAGCAAATCTTGAATCCCCATAGAGAATGAGTGGGAATTAAAAGAAAAAACAATTGCGCCAAAATTTTTTGAAATTTGGAACAAAACGATAAAAAACGGCTTCAGGAGGTTCACTTTTGGGGTTAAAATGTTGAAACGGGTTCAATCGGACAATAAATGCAAAAGTTAGCGCCTAATGTAGCTATTTAGGGCAGTTAATGTTGAAATAAGGTCACTTCCGGTTTGATTTGGGTCACTTCCGGTCTATTTGGGTCACTTCCGGTTTGATAAGAGGCACTTCTGGTCTAGCTGAGGTCACTTCCGGTTTATTTGGGGTCACTTCCGGTTTAAAAAAGGTCACTTCCGGTTTAAAAAGGTCACTTCCGGTTTGATTTGGGGTCACTTCCGGTTTACTTGAGGTCACTTCCGGTTCATTTCGGGTCACTTCCGGTTTGATTTGGGTCACTTCCGGTTTGATTAGAGGCACTTCCGGTCTAGCTGAGGTCACTTCCGGTTTATTTGGGGTCACTTCCGGTTTAAAAAGGTCACTTCCGGTTTAAAAAGGTCACTTCCGGTTTGATTTGGGGTCACTTCCGGTTTACCTGAGGTCACTTCCTGTTTACCTAAGGTCACTTCCGGTTCGATTTGGGGCACTTCCGGTTCATTCTAGGTTCATTGGGAGCACTTCAGGGTCAATCCAAGATGGCCGCCACACTGGAAGTGGGGGTCAAGGGTTGAATTTTGTAAGCATAGTGGAAGTGGGGGTGAAGGGGGTGAATATGGTAAGGATGAGGTGACCAAAGTGAATAAAGTTGGAATGGGTTGAATCGGTTGAAAAATGTAGAAATTAGAGTAGAAAAACCAAATTTTGTAGAATTTGGTTGAATTTCAAAATTGAAAATTTGGAAATTTTGGTAAGTGGGAAGGTGTGGAATAGGTAGGCAAAAGATGAACAGTTGAAAGTTGGAATGGGTTGAATCGGTTGAAAAACGTAGAAGTTAGAGTAGAAAAACGAAATTTTGGAGAATTTGGTTGAATTTCAAATTTGAAATTTTGGAATTTTTGGTAGGTGAGAAGTTGTGGAATAGGCAGGCAAAAGATGAACAGTTGAAAGTTGGAATGGGTTGAATCGGTTGAAAAATGTAGAAATTAGAGTAGAAAAACGAAATTACGAAGAATTTGGTTGAATTTCAAATTTGAAAATTTGGAATTTTTTTGTAAGTGGGAAGTTGTGGAATAGGTAGGCAAAAGATGAACAGTTGGAAGTTGGAACGGGTTGAATCGGTCGAAAAATGTAGAAATTAGAGGTGAAAAACGAAATTTCGTGAAATTTTGTCGGAATTTTTAACGTGAAAACGTGAAATTTTTGAATTTGGGCATTTTGGGAATGTCGAGAATCATTCCGAATGTGGTTTGAATGTGCTGAATGAGGTGAATTTAAAAGGGGAATGACGTAAATGTGAAATGTCGAATCTGCCATTGAGAATGAATGGGGAAAAATTTGTCGTAAATTCGCGAATTTTGCGAAATCGGAAAATTTTCGGAACGAGAAAAATGGAAGCGCTCATCTCGTGAATATTTGGAATACGTCAAAAGTGGAACGGAGTGAATCGGATGAATTATGTGGAAGAAGAAGCGGGACAAAAAAGTGGCGGGAATAAAATATAATAATAATAATAATAGAGAATGGTGTAGAATAACATATGTGTGAAGGCCATCGCCTTCACACAACTAGAAAATGCAATTTCTGGAGAAATTGCGTGTGAAGGCGAATACTTTGAATCACTTCTTGGGGAATGATGCCGAATGATGTTGAAATGAGTTGAATTTCTTGAGAAATGTGGAAAATAGAAGTGTAATACTAAATTTTGGAGAATTTGGTTGAATTTCAAATTTGAAAGTTTGGAATTTTTGGTAAGTGGGAGGTTGTGGAATAGGTAGGCAAAAGATGAACAGTTGAAAGTTGGAACGGGTTGAAACGGTTAAATAATGTAGAAGTTAGAGCAAATCTTGAATCCCCATAGAGAATGAGTGGGAATTAAAAAAAAAACAATTGCGCCAACATTTTTTGAAATTTGGAACAAAACGATAAAAAACGGCTTCAGGAGGTTCACTTTTGGGGTTAAAATGTGGAAACGGGTTCAATCGGACAATAAATGCAAAAGTTAGCGCCTAATGTAGCTATTTAGGGCAGTTAATGTTGAAATAAGATCACTTCCGGTTTGATTTGGGTCACTTCCGGTCTATTTGGGTCACTTCCGGTTTGATAAGAGGCACTTCCGGTCTAGCTGAGGTCACTTCCGGTTTATTTGGGGTCACTTCCGGTTTAAAAAGGTCACTTCCGGTTTAAAAAGGTCACTTCCGGTTTGATTTGGGGTCACTTCCGGTTTACTTGAGGTCACTTCCGGTTCATTTGGGGTCACTTCCGGTTTGATTTGGGTCACTTCCGGTCTATTTGGGTCACTTCCGGTTTGATTAGAGGCACTTCCGGTCTAGCTGAGGTCACTTCCGGTTTATTTGGGGTCACTTCCGGTTTAAAAAGGTCACTTCCGGTTTGAAAAGGTCACTTCCGGTTTGATTTGGGGTCACTTCCGGTTTACCTGAGGTCACTTCCTGTTTACCTAAGGTCACTTCCGGTTCGATTTGGGGCACTTCCGGTTCATTCTAGGTTCATTGGGAGCACTTCAGGGTCAATCCAATATGGCCGCCACACTGGAAGTGGGGGTCAAGGGTTGAATTTTGTAAGCATAGTGGAAGTGGGGGTGAAGGGGGTGAATATGGTAAGGATGAGGTGACCATAGTGAATAAAGTTGGAATGAGTTGAATCGGTTGAAAAATGTAGAAATTAGAGTAGAAAAACCAAATTTTGTAGAATTTGGTTGAATTTCAAAATTGAAAATTTGGAAATTTTGGTAAGTGGGAAGGTGTGGAATAGGTAGGCAAAAGATGAACAGTTGAAAGTTGGAATGGGTTGAATCGGTTGAAAAACGTAGAAGTTAGAGTAGAAAAACGAAACTTTGGAGAATTTGGTTGAATTTCAAATTTGAAATTTTGGAATTTTTGGTAGGTGAGAAGTTGTGGAATAGGCAGGCAAAAGATGAACAGTTGAAAGTTGGAATGGGTTGAATCGGTTGAAAAATGTAGAAATTAGAGTAGAAAAACGAAATTACGAAGAATTTGGTTGAATTTCAAATTTGAAAATTTGGAATTTTTTTGTAAGTGGGAAGTTGTGGAATAGGTAGGCAAAAGATGAACAGTTGGAAGTTGGAACGGGTTGAATCGGTCGAAAAATGTAGAAATTAGAGGTGAAAAACGAAATTTCGTGAAATTTTGTCGGAATTTTTAACGTGAAAACGTGAAATTTTTGAATTTGGGAATTTTGGGAATGTCGAGAATCATTCCGAATGTGGTTTGAATGTGCTGAATGAGGTGAATTTAAAAGGGGAATGACGTAAATGTGAAATGTCGAATCTGCCATTGAGAATGAATGGGGAAAAATTTGTCGTAAATTCGCGAATTTTGCGAAATCGGAAAATTTTCGGAACGAGAAAAATGGAAGCGCTCATCTCGTGAATATTTGGAATACGTCAAAAGTGGAACGGAGTGAATCGGATGAATTATGTGGAAGAAGAAGCGGGACAAAAAAGTGGCGGGAATAAAATAGAATAATAATAATAACTAGAAAATGCAATTTCTGGAGAAATTGCGTGTGAAGGCGAATACTTTGAATCACTTCTTGGGGAATGATGCCGAATGATGTTGAAATGAGTTGAATTTCTTGAGAAATGTGGAAAATAGAAGTGTAATACTAAATTTTGGAGAATTTGGTTGAATTTCAAATTTGAAAGTTTGAAATTTTTTGGTAAGTGGGAGGTTGTGGAATAGGTAGCCAAAAGATGAACAGTTGAAAGTTGGAACGGGTTGAAACGGTTAAATAATGTAGAAGTTAGAAAAAATCTTGAATCTCCATAGAGAATAAGTGGGAATTAAAAGAAAAAGCAATTGCGCCAAAATTTTTTTAAATTTGGAACAAAACTAAAAAAAACGGCTTCAGGAGGTTCACTTTTGGGGTTAAAATGTTGAAACGGGTTCAATCGGACAATAAATGCAAAAGTTAGCACCTAATGTAGCTATTTAGGGCAGTTAATGTTGAAATAAGGTCACTTCCGGTTTGATTTGGGTCACTTCCGGTCTATTTTGGTCACTTCCGGTTTGATAAGAGGCACTTCCGGTCTAGCTGAGGTCACTTCCGGTTTATTTGGGGTCACTTCCGGTTTAAAAAGGTCACTTCTGGTTTAAAAAGGTCACTTCCGGTTTGATTTGGGGTCACTTCCGGTTTACTTGAGGTCACTTCCGGTTCATTTGGGGTCACTTCCGGTTTGATTTGGGTCACTTCTGGTCTATTTGGGTCACTTCCGGTTTGATTAGAGGCACTTCCGGTCTAGCTGAGGTCACTTCCGGTTTATTTGGGGTCACTTCCGGTTTAAAAAGGTCACTTCCGGTTTAAAAAGGTCACTTCCGGTTTGATTTAGGGTCACTTCCGGTTTACCTGGGGTCACTTCCGGTTCATTTGGGGTCACTTCCGGTTTGATTTGGGTCACTTCCGGTTTGATTTGGGGTCACTTCCGGTTTACCTGAGGTCACTTCCTGTTTACCTAAGGTCACTTCCGGTTCGAATTGGGGCACTTCCGGTTCATTCTAGGTTCATTGGGAGCACTTCAGGGTCAATCCAAGATGGCCGCCACACTGGAAGTGGGGGTCAAGGGTTGAATTGTGTAAGCATAGTGGAAGTGGGGGTGAAGGGGTGAATATGGTAAGGATGAAGTGACCAAAGTGAATAAAGTTGGAATGGGTTGAATCGGTTGAAAAATGTAGAATTTAGAGTGAAAAAACGAAATTTTGTAGAATTTGGTGTGAATTTCAAAATAAAATTTTGGGAAATTTTGGTAAGTGGGAAGGTGTGGAATAGGTAGGCAAAAGATGAACAGTTGAAAGTTGGAATGGGTTGAATCGGTCAAAGAATGTAGAAATTAGAGGTGAAAAACCAAATTTTGTGAAATTTTGTCGAAATTTTTAACGTGAAAACGTGAAATTTTTGAATTTGGGAATTTTGGGAATGTCGAGAATCATTCCGAATGTGGTTTGAATGTGCTGAATGAGGTGAATTTAAAAGGGGAATGACGTAAATGTGAAATGTCGAATCTGCCATTGAGAATGAATGGGGAAAAATTTGTCGTAAATTCGCGAATTTTGCGAAATCGGAAAATTTTCGGAACGAGAAAAATGGAAGCGCTCATCTCGTGAATATTTGGAATACGTCAAAAGTGGAACGGAGTGAATCGGATGAATTATGTGGAAGAAGAAGCTGGACAAAAAAGTGTGGAGAATAAAATATAATAATAATAATAACTAGAAAATGCAATTTCTGGAGAAATTGCGTGTGAAGGCGAATACTTTGAATCACTTCTTGGGGAATGATGCCGAATGATGTTGAAATGAGTTGAATTTCTTGAGAAATATGGAAAATAGAAGTATACTACAGAATTTTGGTGAATTTGGTTGAATTTCAAATTTGAAAGTTTGGAATTTTTGGTAAATGGGAGATTGTGGAATAGGTAGGCAAAAGATGAACAGTTGAAAGTTGGAACGGGTTGAAACGGTTAAATAATGTAGAAGTTAGAGCAAATCTTGAATCCCCATAGAGAATGAGTGGGAATTAAAAGAAAAAACAATTGCGCCAAAATTTTTTGAAATTTGGAACAAAACGATAAAAAACGGCTTCAGGAGGTTCACTTTTGGGGTTAAAATGTTGAAACGGGTTCAATCGGACAATAAATGCAAAAGTTAGCGCCTAATGTAGCTATTTAGGGCAGTTAATGTTGAAATAAGGTCACTTCCGGTTTGATTTGGGTCACTTCCGGTCTATTTGGGTCACTTCCGGTCTAGCTGAGGTCACTTCCGGTTTATTTGGGGTCACTTCCGGTTTAAAAAGGTCACTTCCGGTTTAAAAAGGTCACTTCCGGTTTGATTTGGGGTCACTTCCGGTTTACTTGAGGTCACTTCCGGTTCATTTGGGGTCACTTCCGATTTGATTTGGGTCACTTCCGGTCTATTTGGGTCACTTCCGGTTTGATAAGAGGCACTTCCGGTCTAGCTGAGGTCACTTCCGGTTTATTTGGGGTCACTTCCGGTTTAAAAAGGTCACTTCCGGTTTAAAAAGGTCACTTCCGGTTTGATTTGGGGTCACTTCCGGTTTACTTGAGGTCACTTCCGGTTCATTTGGGGTCACTTCCGGTTTGATTTGGGTCACTTCCGGTCTATTTGGGTCACTTCCGGTGTGATAAGAGGCACTTCCGGTCTAGCTGAGGTCACTTCCGGTTTATTTGGGGTCACTTCCGGTTTAAAAAGGTCACTTCCGGTTTAAAAAGGTCACTTCCGGTTTGATTTTGGGTCACTTCCGGTTTACCTGGGGTCACTTCCGGTTCATTTGGGGTCACTTCCGGTTTGATTTGGGTCACTTCCGGTTTGATTTGGGGTCACTTCCGGTTTACCTGAGGTCACTTCCTGTTTACCTAAGGTCACTTCCGGTTCGAATTGGGGCACTTCCGGTTCATTCTAGGTTCATTGGGAGCACTTCAGGGTCAATCCAAGATGGCCGCCACACTGGAAGTGGGGGTCAAGGGTTGAATTGCGTAAGCATAGTGGAAGTGGGGGTGAAGGGGTGAATATGGTAAGGATGAAGTGACCAAAGTGAATAAAGTTGGAATGGGTTGAATCGGTTGAAAAATGTAGAATTTAGAGTGAAAAAACTAAATTTTGTAGAATTTGGTGTGAATTTCAAAATAAAATTTTGGGAAATTTTGGTAAGTGGGAAGGTGTGGAATAGGTAGGCAAAAGATGAACAGTTGAAACTTGGAATGGGTTGAATCGGTCAAAGAATGTAGAAATTAGAGGTGAAAAACCAAATTTTGTGAAATTTTGTCGAAATTTTTAACGTGAAAACGTGAAATTTTTGAATTTGGGAATTTTGGGAATGTCGAGAATCATTCCGAATGTGGTTTGAATGTGCTGAATGAGGTGAATTTAAAAGGGGAATGACGTAAATGTGAAATGTCGAATCTGCCATTGAGAATGAATGGGGAAAAATTTGTCGTAAATTCGCGAATTTTGCGAAATCGGAAAATTTTCGGAACGAGAAAAATGGAAGCGCTCATCTCGTGAATATTTGGAATACGTCAAAAGTGGAACGGAGTGAATCGGATGAATTATGTGGAAGAAGAAGCGGGACAAAAAAGTGTGGAGAATAAAATATAATAATAATAATAATAACTAGAAAATGCAATTTCTGGAGAAATTGCGTGTGAAGGCGAATACTTTGAATCACTTCTTGGGGAATGATGCCGAATGATGTTGAAATTAGTTGAATTTCTTGAGAAATGTGGAAAATAGAAGTGTAATACAAAATTTTAGTGAATTTGGTTGAATTTCAAATTTGAAAGTTTGGAATTTTTGGTAAGTGGGAGATTTTGGAATAGGTAGGCAAAAGATGAACAGTTGAAAGTTGGAACGGGTTGAAACGGTTAAATAATGTAGAAGTTAGAGCAAATCTTGAATCCCCATAGAGAATGAGTGGGAATTAAAAGAAAAAACAATTGCGCCAAAATTTTTTGAAATTTGGAACAAAACGATAAAAAACGGCTTCAGGAGGTTCACTTTTGGGGTTAAAATGTTGAAACAGGTTCAATCGGACAATAAATGCAAAAGTTAGCGCCTAATGTAGCTATTTAGGGCAGTTAATGTTGAAATAAGGTCACTTCCGGTTTGATTTGGGTCACTTCCGGTCTAGCTGAGGTCACTTCCGGTTTATTTGGGGTCACTTCCGGTTTAAAAAGGTCACTTCCGGTTTAAAAAGGTCACTTCCGGTTTGATTTGGGGTCACTTCCGGTTTACTTGAGGTCACTTCCGGTTCATTTGGGGTCACTTCCGGTTTGATTTGGGTCACTTCCGGTCTATTTGGGTCACTTCCGGTTTGATAAGAGGCACTTCCGGTCTAGCTGAGGTCACTTCCGGTTTATTTGGGGTCACTTCCGGTTTAAAAAGGTCACTTCCGGTTTAAAAAGGTCACTTCCGGTTTGATTTTGGGTCACTTCCGGTTTACCTGGGGTCACTTCCGGTTCATTTGGGGTCACTTCCGGTTTGATTTGGGGCACTTCCGGTTCATTCTAGGTTCATTGGGAGCACTTCAGGGTCAATCCAAGATGGCCGCCACACTGGAAGTGGGGGTCAAGGGTTGAATTGTGTAAGCATAGTGGAAGTGGGGGTGAAGGGGGTGAATATGGTAAGGATGAGGTGACCAAAGTGAATAAAGTTGGAATGGGTTGAATCGGTTGAAAAATGTAGAAATTAGAGTAGAAAAACCAAATTTTGTAGAATTTGGTTGAATTTCAAAATTGAAAATTTGGAAATTTTGGTAAGTGGGAAGGTGTGGAATAGGTAGGCAAAAGATGAACAGTTGAAAGTTGGAATGGGTTGAATCGGTTGAAAAACGTAGAAGTTAGAGTAGAAAAACGAAATTTTGGAGAATTTGGTTGAATTTCAAATTTGAAAGTTTGGAATTTTTGGTATGTGAGAAGTTGTGGAATAGGCAGGCAAAAGATGAACAGTTGAAAGTTGGAATGGGTTGAATCGGTTGAAAAATGTAGAAATTAGAGTAGAAAAACGAAATTACGAAGAATTTGGTTGAATTTCAAATTTGAAAATTTGGAATTTTTTTGTAAGTGGGAAGTTGTGGAATAGGTAGGCAAAAGATGAACAGTTGGAAGTTGGAACGGGTTGAATCGGTCGAAAAATGTAGAAATTAGAGGTGAAAAACGAAATTTCGTGAAATTTTGTCGGAATTTTTAACGAGAAAACGTGAAATTTTTGAATTTGGGAATTTTGGGAATGTCGAGAATCATTCCGAATGTGGTTTGAATGTGCTGAATGAGGTGAATTTAAAAGGGGAATGACGTAAATGTGAAATGTCGAATCTGCCATTGAGAATGAATGGGGAAAAATTTGTCGTAAATTCGCGAATTTTGCGAAATCGGAAAATTTTCGGAACGAGAAAAATGGAAGCGCTCATCTCGTGAATATTTGGAATACGTCAAAAGTGGAACGGAGTGAATCGGATGAATTATGTGGAAGAAGAAGCGGGACAAAAAAGTGGCGGGAATAAAATAGAAGAATAATAATAATAATAATAATAATAATAATAGAGAATGGTGTAGAATAACATATGTGTGAAGGCCATCGCCTTCACACAATAATAATAATAATAATAGAGAATGGTGTAGAATAACATATGTGTGAAGGCCATCGCCTTCACACAATAATAGAGAATGGTGTAGAATAACATATGTGTGAAGGCCATCGCCTTCACACAATAATAATAATAATAATAATAGAGAATGGTGTAGAATAACATATGTGTGAAGGCCATCGCCTTCACACAATAATAGAGAATGGTGTAGAATAACATATGTGTGAAGGCCATCGCCTTCACACAATGAATGGCTTCTGGTTTTTGAAATGTAAAGAAACTAATCTACTGTGATAAAACAACAAAATTGCAATAATTGCATTAACCATCAAAGTGAAGTCTAACTGTAACTAGTCTTGAAACAAATCTGAATAAGGAAAAACATTGCAATAAAATAATGCAAACTGCTACCGCCATTGTTGGGGAGCCTGAGGACTGTATAGGGGGTTGGCTCGGATGGTTATGCTCTTTTCGACCCCGCGTATTGGTCAGAACACAGGAGGGACGACGTGGTTCAGTTTTGATTGCTTTACTGAATTATTGGCAAAAAAGTTACAGGCACTGTGGCTACAGGCAAACTGGCAAAAGGGTATAGGCCAGGGGTGGGCAAACTTTTTGAGTGGCAGGCCAAATTTGGTTCTAAATTTTGACCGGGGGGCCAAACCAGGAGCAGATGGATGTAGTGTATGTGTGAAGTAAAAGAAATGACATGTAAAGGTCATTGCATAAAAGGTTTGTACTTTTTGTAGTAAAGCATGGATATTCAAAAAACGCTATTTGAAAACAAATGCATTTATTAACAGCATTAAAAAAATATTTCACCCAAAAACTACTATCAGTGATTCTCATTAAATACGACACTGTTATTATGACTAATAGTTTCCATCACTTCAGCGCTTGCAGGTCAGATTTATGAAATATGTTTATCAAATGAGGCGAAATCACATCAGACGGCAAACATTCTGACCAAATACATCATCTTGAAGAATCAGTGAAGGAATACATCTAAATAAAGTAATAAAGGAATCAATAGTATTGTTGGTCTCCCTTTTTTGCTTTTGCATCATGGTCTGGAGTAAAATTCAGGTTTGGAGGGCCGGATTAAACGGCCCCGTGGGCCGGATGTGGTCCGCGGGCCGTAGTTTGCCAATAGTGGTATAGGCACTGAAGTGAATTTTGAACTTTATGCGTATCTGTATGTTGCACTAGATGATCCACTTGTAGCAGTAAGACTATCAAACTATTTTTTCTGTACAGAGAAGCTTTAGTTTCAGTAATGTATAGGTACTTAGTAGAAGATAGAAGGGCCAGTTGTCCGTGACCAGGGAGAGCTGAAGGGATGACCTTTTAGGGGAAACAAGCAGACTGAGACTCAAACTGCAGCTGTTACCCAAAGCCGTGACATCAGCTTCTTGTCAGGTATAAAAGCTACGGGCCTGACAAAAGGAGAGGGGCTCGCTCTAGCGCGGGCTCGCTCGCTCTCGCTCGCTCTCTCTTTTGGGGGAGGCTTTTTTACATCCATGCCTTGGGCCACTCAACTTTTTGGAAAGACTTCACTCTGACATCGGTTGAATAAAATCTTTTCCCAATCAGCCGTGGTCCCTGAAGTGCTTCTTTGTCTGGAAACAGCCACCGATCACCGAGTGTTTTTTGGAGACCAGCGAAGCAACTAAAACCATATACCACATTTTTGGCGTTACGAACAGGATTTGTGTTCTCCAGGGGACCTTCCCGTCCGCTCTCTCCGCGAGCATCCAGCGGCCGGCCGACGACCTGTATTGAGGTGAGTTGCTTGCACTCAAAGTCGCCGCAGCATGCTCGCTCTTGGAGAGGGGGGAGGGAGCGTTATTCTCCACACGGAGGACAGTTAAACGGATCTGATGGGGCCACGGCGGGCTCCAGGGAAAATTGTCTCTCCTAGTCAAAAGCTGTCATAATGCGACTTTTGAAGGGGGAGTGGCCCCAAATAGAGACAGCGAAAGAAAAGTAAAATAAAAAAAACGGAAAAATAAATAAAAAACAATAAATAAAAAGGGAACAGTAACAAAACGTTTTGGGGATTGCACGAGTGAATGGCATACCGGGTGAGAATGTTAATCGAGAAGAAATAAACGCCCCAGGGAGGGCGAATGTGAAACAGGACAGGTTGTCGAGAACAACACTGGTCGGCTGTCACGAGAAGAAAATAGTAGGAAGTCCCATAAAACGTGGACGTGGAAATTAGTCGTGTCAATGGTCCCGCGGAGGATCGAAATTTTAGCTGTGTGATTGTGGCGGAAACACAGGTACGATTGAACTATGTTGTGACAAGAGATAGATCACGCCACCTAGCACCCAGAAGGCAAATTCCTGGGGCAAGCCGAGACAATGCAAGCGCCAAGTGCGATTGTCGAGATGTTCGGTGGCCGTGCTAGTCTCTGCCAAAGTCCAACGAAAAAGGGAGGTTGCGTTGACCGCGTTTGGCCAATAGGAACAAGCGCAAACTTGGCATCCGTACCGTGAGAGTGAATGGGAGAAGATATCCGGCCAGGTCAGAGACCTGTGGGCTGAAGAGAAGGATGCGCGCGAAGCCACGTCGTTTGAGCACTGATCGAATTAGAGGTGTATGTGAGTTATAAGGCTTGTCAATTTAAATGCTGGTGTAAGAGGCCCCCAGGTAAAACTTAAGAGGACTGGCGGTTTTTGAATATTGATTAAGCTGATACGATCTGCTTGCGGTTCGATTCCTCTATGGGGACGTATTATAATAGCATGCACGTCTGTCAAAGTTTGATAAATTTGAGCCTGTACAGACCGCGTTTGGGAAATAGGTGCTTGTCGGCTCTTGTGTGTGTAGAGAGAATCCCTCTGTGTGAAAGGGAAAACGTGGCAATGAGGCCTCTTGAAGTGCAAGGATTGGTATACCATGAAGGAAAAGTAATTTGTGTGCACACTTAAGTTAAATTCTGCAGAAAATAAAGGGGAAAATATAAAGCGCTATTAGAAACGAAACGAAACGAGACGAAAGTTAAGTAAGACGTGCGTATTTGTCAGTGCATTTGTGCACTGATAACACCAAACTGCATAGCAGCAGTTGGCAAGCAGCAAAACGCGGAAGGGATTCGAATCCTGCTCTGTCTTCTATGTTTGTCTGCGCGTGCAGAGACGTGTGGGATCCCATGTGTGTGTGTGTGTACCCATGGGTGTGTGTGTGTGAGCGTGCGTGTGTGCGCGTGTGCGCGATCGTGACTAATTGTGTGTGAGCGTGCTTGTAGAAGCAGCAAAAGTAATGGATAGGATAGTGTGCTTCTCTGTGCTCTGGGGCGCGTGCTCACCTACGCTGCGCGTGCGGGAGGGGGACCCAGCGCCGGGGGCGGCAGGGTGGCCAACCTGTATCTGCTCGCCATGTTTCAGGGCTGGGCCCTCCCCGCTCGGGCGACGTTGGGGCCGCGTGCAGGGCCGGAGTTGTGCCCATTTTAGGGGTCTACCTTGCTGGTAGCGAGAGGGGCAAAAGAATGCATGACCAACAGTGGAGGTCCTGAGGTAACTGCAACCCATGATAATTAATGTCCCATAGCTGTCTAACAAGAGAAACAAGAAGCATGCGTATGTTAATCAATACGACACCAATATAGATGAGTATGTAGATATGTCGAGAGGAGTGTGGTCCCCTCGTAAATAATGAGGGACCCTACTAGAGCCAGCTGATGCTCCTTTTAGCATTCTAAGGGAAATGCGAAATTGTTTAAAGACAACCACAACTTGTTAATTTAAATTGTTGAAAGGATGAGAAAACTGAAAACAAATTATTGCTACGGCTCTGTTTCTTTGGGACTATCCTAACACTTCAGATTTTCTGTTTACATAAAAAACCCGACACAGCGGAGACATCCGTTGTCTCCAGGACAAAGAGACACAGACTGAACTTAGAATTAATGTTTAACAGCGTCTAACAGGTGAAGACTAATTTATGAGCGCAAGAGAGGTATCAAGTGAGGGCCACAGCGCCAGCTAGAATTAAAGGAATTCTCTGGATTTAGACATAGGACTGAATTGTATTCACGGAGAGCCTGCTCATAAATTTTGGCTCGACAAGGGCGACCAGCGCCTATGTAACAAGACTCACAGGTCAAAAGCAGTAAGTCCAAAATAGAGGAGGAGATGCCAACGAGGAGATATTAGATTTGGAAGTAAACTGTTGGTTCTCTTAATACCCTTGTAAAAGTCTACTCGGTACAAATAAATTAGCGATAGGAGCAATTTAGATTCAAATGAAAATCACATCCTAGATTTGAATAGTGGAGCCTAACAGGAGCATGGGGAAAGTGAACAGCTGAGAAATGGCTTTCAATGTAGTGGCAGTGAATGAAAGATTCAAGATCGTTCAGTAATATCTGTAAAGTGAGCATAACACCATTAATACTTAGGTCAAAATGGAGATGATGCTATGCACAATTTGGAAACTTTATCAGAAATTGAAGGCTCAAATCAGGAAAGGTAATAAAGAGGATGGCATAAAATCAAAGTTCAATCAAACGATAGAATGTAGCCTGAAAATAGAATGAGCTTCTGGAAATTGCAGTATAATTGAGAGAAATCACAGTTAAGACTGGCAATTTAAGTTTGGGGTAATCTGCCAATTTAAAATGGTTCAAATGAGGTCCATCACAATACATCCGAGAGCTCATGAAGGAAAGGCGCCGTCTTTCTCAAGTGTATTACATTGTCGATAATAGTAGAATTGGAAGTTTGATTAACAAAAGGCACTATGAAATTAATGGCATATTGGGAGACGATATTTAAGTTTGGTATCCCAGTCTGTCTCTTTCATTATCCATCAGTTACTCTGAAACTCGACCCCGAGACTCCACCAACAGCTGAGAACAACAAGAAAAGGGTGCATGGCTCTGAGGCACCTTTGACCTTTGCAAGAGCAAAGAAGGACTATATTTGTGCTTGGGGGGAGCACAACGCTCTGGAGGAGAACGACATCCTCGGAAGCGAAGTACAAAGAGTGAAGGAACTTACAAGATGAGAATGGACTCAGTTGAAAATGGACTCATCCAAGAGTGAGAGATGAGTTGACTCTGAGACTACAACCAAAGACAACAACTTGACAATGAGGTGCGGCGAAAGACACATGAGACCTGAAAGATGCATCAAGCTGCTGAGACGTTATCAAAACTGGTGGAGTTTGGGTCAGAGTGGAGGGAAGCTTGCTTGGGCACTGAGTTTGACACCACTGAGGACTCTTGATAAATAAAGACGTATAAAGAAATAAGGAGCAAAATGTGTATAGTGTTACAGAAAAAGGAAAAGCATCATAGTCAGAAATTAAATTTGGATAAAACAGATAGGCTAACACTGTAAGAAATAAGAGGAGAATCACATTTAGCCCATCCAGCTTAACGATTAGACATTTAGTCATTGACACTTTGGAGAAGGGAAAATAGGGCATTAGGACCCACTAGGATGCAGTCAAGAGGTGATTAGATTGTTCAATGGAGCTAATTAATAAATTAGAAGTTAATCACACCTCACAGGGAAATTCTGGTGTCAAACAAGTCCGATAAACTCAAGGAATAAAAGCCATGAAACCTTTTGACAGTTAAGAATAATACTGCTACTACTAATACTAAGAGTCACACCAAGTGATAGTGAACGCGATGACAAATGTGATAGGACTCGAATAACAAATGCCTTAATATGGCAAAGTGAAAATAACGTGGTGGAGTAGACTGTTGGAGTATCTTTACCCGGCTGCTCGATCAGAACGATGGATTAGGACAAAATTATTTAGGAACCATCTGAGGCTGCTTCTTTCCCCATGCTCACCTATGAACATGCTCAACAGTGGAAATGACTGAATTTTTTAGGCATTTATTTGGCAATTTTACGGTAAAGCTGAGGTACGAATGTAGGAAATATTTAATTGGGAAGAACATCCAGAAATGAAGGGTTACTGTTAGTATTCACTGATTGCCTGCGCCTGCTCACTTACACATACTAAATTTGTTTGTTGTGATATGAGTGATAGAAACAAATGGAGTGGCATTTGTGCGGTTAGGAATGAGTGTATGTGTCGGGAGCAGTGTGAAAGGCCAAAGTATTTTGGAGTTGGTATGAAAGGGTCACAGTTGAGGGTAAGATTCCTCTAACCTGAGACGGGAACACCCAAGAGTGATGACTAACAGCTGATGGTTAATCAAAGGCACCATGAACAGCAAAATAGTTCATGGAGAAGGCCGAATTCAGCAACACGGATGGACAAGACAGGACTAATATCAAACATTAGAACGATGGACGATATGACATGACAAACCTGGACTCACCCGACAGGGTGACAGACTATGTAGATGACAAGCATACATTTGAAACTTAAGCTTGCTTGTGGCAAGTGCGAGCTTTGCTTTGTTTCTGTGTGTCACTTGACTTATTGCAGCATCAACCGCCAGCCGAGGAGCAGATTGCTGGTTGTTTTACAACTTGTATTACTTTTGCAGGCTGTCAATTGCAGTCTTGGAAAGTTTATGTTGAATTCACGTGAAAATGTTAACCCTAACCCTTTTGATTTTTATGATGATTGATGATTTTCAGGACGGAATCCCCGTGCGCCATGATTCATTGTGTCTATTTTCATTTAGTAGATACTCGATGCCTGTGTAGTTTGGTGAGTACAAGTGTCCGTTGTTGGTATTGCCGAGTGTGAGATGCACAGTCAATTTTCAGGGACTTGGGGATGACGGTCCTGGATGAGTGCAAGGTTCGACAGGACTGGCTGCAAGACATATGATGACGTGGTAGGACATTTGCCGGTTCCTTTTTGGATGCCTAATGACACATTGGATGAATGTGTCAAAGGGGGTGGGGTTACGTTTGAATGAGTAAGTAGATATAAAATTTAATTGTGACATTCAATGTTTTTTCGGATTCACTTGTTTTTGAGGCTTTAACAGGACGTGCCAGAATTCAACAGGCAGTGATGGAAGGAGCAAAAGAAGCATCTCGAAAGCAAAGTTAATGGGAGATAACAATCTGGAATGGAAGCAAAGCGTGGTAACAATCTAGTACAGTAAGGGCAGTAAGGTCTATCAACGGAAAAGCATGAATGACGACAAATCATACAGACAATAGGGATTAGACTGCAGCACAATAGGCAACAAATGTTTGGAAGGTAATTAAATAAAATAGGAAACTGGATCAGAAACAAGGAATAGGGAAAATTTCTTAACACATGAATGCATTAAAGCTGCTATTAAAGGGAAAGTATTTAAGAACACATTTCGACGAAGATAAGGTACATACACAAATTGGTTGGACAAAACTGACGAGAGTGGTACCAATTTGACGATATTGAGAAAAAATCTAAATCAAAGAGGAAGTTTGGAGAGAAAATTAGTATTTGGACTGGGAAAGAGTGATTGCCGAGACGTGATTGACAGGACTTCAGACAGTGACAGCTGCAGCAGGAAAGGCTAACTTGAACGGCTAGCAGTTACTCTGCTACAGGAGAGATCTTGCGAGACTGACAGCAAGACGAGGAATAAGGGGAATAATTCATAACTCCTGGGGGGAATGTTTGTTTGTTTGTTTGTTTGTTTGTTTGTTTGTTTGTTTGTTTGTTTTAAGGATCACGTGGGCCTCTGGATCATAGGAGTAGATGCCGGGAACGCTCGGAGGTTCTATTGAGTGCTTCGACGAGACGATGACCACCAATCGTCCCCGTGCCCCAAACAACCCCAGAGGAGAAGAATTTGTTTGCTGACGACTGCTTATGGAGATGTCGTTTACTAGGGGTGACCAAAGGGGGGCAGGAGGACTTCCAGCCTACGCTGGGCATTGCTGCTTTTTTCATTGCAACTTATGGTTTTGTGGTGTTGTCATTGTTCAATACTGGCAGTAGCTACCAATTATTGCAGAACTCCTGGACGCTGACCGGGGCCTGGGAAGAGACTCTGAGGACGGTGAAGTGGACATAAAGATCTTGGATGGACAGCAGGCCCTGGGCAGTGATCCCAGCGCGATTCACTACTGAGCATTCAGTGGACTGGACTTTGCATCGACAGAAACATACATATGCAAGGGGGGCAAGACTAAGAGCCTTTCAACTTTGCAGTATGCTGCGATATTGCGTCGATATTATGTCCTTCATTACGTTATCAAATGACCACATGCTGCATTACTTTAATTCATCACATATTAACATCATGTTAAAACAGTTTGACTGTTTAGCGGTCGGTGGACATGTCATTTCGTTTCCATACTGTTTGGTGAGCTCATACTGTTTTGTGGTTTGTAATGTGCCAGGGCTCCTTACACCTGGGTGACACCAGGTGAAGGGAACCACTGGGGATGGTAGAAAGGGCCTTCCTCTTTTTCCTTGTCATTAGACTGGCGAGGTTTTTTCTTGAGGAAGGGCCGGCAGCTTTTTGGGGCTTCTAACGGGCCACGCCAAATTTATTACTTCGCAATTTATCACCGTTGTAAGGGTATTACCTAAGGGGGGTGGTACCGTCATTTGAATAATGTGGGCTTCAACTTTCTTTACTTGTGGTTCCTGAGAGGCCTCAGATTGTTGTCAGGGAGCAATTGGCTAACTAAATAGTTTGAGCTTTCCTAGTTAACATAACCTTACGTAGCATGACTCGAGCATAATTTAGGCTGTGCAGGTATAGGCCAAATTGTAGACGTGACCATAGAAAATTTGGTTGGGTGAAGATTTTTTGGTTGTTTACTGATGTCATCTTTTGTTAAACTGTTTTCGGGACATTTGTAACGTCCCGAAGGGGGGAATGAAGTGAATTTTAAACTTTATGCGTATGTTGCACTAGATGATCCACTTGTAGCAGTAAGACTATCAAACTATTTTTGCTGTACAGACAAGCTTTAGTTTCAGTAATGTATAGGTACTTAGTAGAAGATAGAAGGGCCAGTTGTCCATGACCAGGGAGAGCTGAAGGGATGACCTTTTAGGGGAAACAAGCAGACTGAGACTCAAACTGCAGCTGTTACCCAAAGCCGTGACATCAGCTTCTTGTCAGGTATAAAAGCTACGGGCCTGACAAAAGGAGAGGGGCTCGCTCTAGCGCAGGCTTGCTCGCTCTCGCTCGCTCTCTCTTTTGGGGGAGGCTTTTTTACATCCATGCCTTGGGCCACTCAACTTTTTGGAAAGACTTCACTCTGACATCGGTTGAATAAAATCTTTTCCCAATCAGCCGTGGTCCCTGAAGTGCTTCTTTGTCTGGAAACAGCCACCGATCACCGAGTGTTTTTTGGATACCAGCGAAGCAACTAAAACCATATACCACAGCACTGTTGGATTTTGTCCACAATTTAGGGAGCGCGCTATCTGCGTCTCACGGCAAAAGCTATTACCAATCACCTGTTATCCAATTTACTCACTGCGTGCTCGTTTGATTTCTTCAGATTTAGGAAAATGCTAAGACACTGAAGCAAAAATTAGACTTACACAGGTTGGTTGAGTTCAATCATAATTCTTGTTCAAAAAGCTCTGTTTTCAGGAAAGTACAATGCAGCGCTGGGCCCTTCAAGAGCGGAAAGTCTCCATTCAGAAAAGGCAATGTTCAAGGTTCTTTGATCAGCTTATATCAGTTGCACATGCCAGTGTGGGCCGAGTTTGATGGGTGATGAGTCTTTGGGGTGGGGCAAGTTTGCCATGGGAGTGGGTGCTGGTTATGGGCGATTCGGTGTGTGTGGGGGCTGTCGTCTTCCATCCCGTCTTTCGGCCTTGGCGATCATCTTTGGCCGAGTCCTTGGCTGGCTCCCTCTGGCACCTGCTGGTTTTATCTCCACGTGACCTTCCTGTGAACATTCTTCTCCAATCTTGGACATACACTGTCGTATCTCATTCAAAAACTGGCGTCTAGCATTAGTCAAAACATAAGATACAATCAAGTATTGAACGGTCAAGACGACTCTGGCCGTGTCCATGATTTAGAGAAAAACATCAGGCATGCATTACACAGTTCCTTAAGCGTCATTAAGCTAGGCAATATATCAAAAGACATTTGTTATTTCAAAGTGCTCAGAAATATATCAGATCATAAAGTTTATATAAACCTTTCTCATTACCACTTATCATATATGTCTAGTTATGGCTTCTTTATTGATTTGGTGTGTAGGTATAATTATATGCTTAAAATGTTTCTTTTATTGATTTCATATGTGAATATACTTGTCTGCTTATGTACTTTATTCAATGAGGTTTGAGCACATCTGTTTTTGTAGCTAGGCAGGACTTTTTGTATTTTGACCCCATTCCTTCAGCACATGTTTGGTCGTAAGGATGTGAGAAGTGTGTGTAGTGTACATGAGTGAGTCTTTGGGTGTGTGAATGTGATTCTTGTGTGTGTGATTATTGAATGAAGCGTGTGAAGGGTGTGTGTGTGTGTGTGTGTGCGCGTGTGTGTGTGCGTGTGTGTGTGGTTCTGCAACAGACAGAAATACAGCACGTAATTCAACGCTCAACTTCTGACGTCACACAACGCTAGTAGACAGCACACATTACATAACTAACTGCGCGTAACGGTTCCGCTATACTAAATAACCATAAATGAAATACTCTCGGCAACACACCAAACGTAAGTCATCGAGACAACAAAATACATTTGCTGGCGACCGTTAGTCGTTGTGCCGCTGCGCAGAGATGGGGACTCGAGTCACTGTGACTGGACTGATATCTTGTCTTTTCACTACTAAAATCAGATTCTAGATTAGATTAGACTCAACTTTATCAATCCCTTGGGATTACTCCTTCAGGGAAATTCTGTCTCTGCATTTAACCCATCCCCATGTGATTTTAATCCATCCCCTGGGGGAGAGGGGAGCAGTGAGCAGCAGCGGTGCCGCGCTCGGGAATCATTTGGTGATCTAACCCCCCAATTCCAACCCTTAATGCTGAGTGCCAAGCAGGGAGGCAATGGGTCCTATTTTTATAGTCTTTGGTATGACCCGGCCGGGGTTTGAACCCACAACCTTCCAGTCTCAGGGCGGACACTCTACTACTAGGCCACTGAGCTGGTAAAATGCGGGTAAAATTGCAATTATAAGGTGACTTGACTTGGACTTGACTTGACCTATTTAAGGACTTGACTTGGACTTGACTTGACCTATTCAAGGACTTGTCTTGACTTGACTTGCCCAAGAAAAAAATGACTTGGGACTTACTTGAGACTTGAAGGTTAAGACTTGAGACTTACCGTATTTGCCGGTGTATTAGTCGACCTTTTTCGATCCAAAATCGACCGAAAAAAATCGACCTCGACTTATACACCGAGTCATAAAATTTAACTTCGTATTCATCGCTTCAAATGTGATGGTAACCAAGGCCGTTTATCATGCATCTCATTGTGCGTGGGTGTGCGTCCGTCAGGCTCATCAAACAGCGAGAAACTGAATCATTATAAAGCGTTCGTCGCATTAACACGCATCCTCAGCAACAATTTCAAATATTCTCACCTCAGTAACGGACATCGAAAGCCAGGCAGCGACGATGACTGCTAGGGGGAAGTACTGGGTATTGAGCGAATGTGCGAGTCATCGCGCGTCAAGCAACGAAATAACTACCGGTACGTAAACATTCAATCGCCATGTCTAAATGAATGTTGTTGGCACTTAGAAAATATTCGCCAAACTTCGCCGGACTTCCAGGGGAAGAGGCCGAATTTTCACTTGTGGTGGCCGACACGGGGAACCGGCCGAGGCGGACACTTTACGGCGGTTGAGTCGTTGGCACTTAGAAAATATTCGCCAAACTTGGCCGGACTTCCAGGGGAAGAGGCCGAATTTTCACTTGTGGTGGCCGACACGGGGAACCAGCCGAGGCGGACACTTTACGGCGGTTGAGTCGTTCGCACTTTGAAAATATTTGCCAAACTTGGCCAGACTTCCAGGGGAAGAGGCCGAATTTTCACTTGTGGTGGCCGACATGGGGAACCAGCCGAGGCGGACACTTTACGGCGGTTGAGTCGTTGGCACTTTGAAAATATTCGCCAAACTTGGCCAGACTTCCAGGGGAAGAGGCCGAATTTTCACTTGTTCCGGCCGACATGGGGAACCAGCCGAGGCGGACTCTTTATGGCGCAAGAGCCGTTGGCACTTATATTCGCCAAACTCTCTCGATGGGACAGAAGACGACCTTATCTGGGAAGAGGAGGAGGAAACTGAGGATAGAGAAGACCAAGAATGACCTTTATGACGACAAACTAAACGAAAACGAATGGAACGAGCTTTTCGGAAATAGCGACGATGAAGACGAATTTTGAACTCTATGTACCGGCAATCACTTTATAATTATAATTTGTTGTTTCTTAACTAAAAATAAATCAGTTTCTATGAGTGTTCATTGTTGTTAGTCTCTCTCGGCGCGTAATATCACAGGGTCATGAAGTAAATAATATTTAAAATGGCGTATGGATCGCTCGCTACAAACTCACGAATTTGAACACATTTCGTCAATAAATTTCGCATATTTCGGATTGAATTTTGAAGTTTAATATAATGCAACAATTGAGCTCGACTTATACAAAGGATATATCATAAAATCGTAAATTTCCGTCGAATTTTAGGGGGTCGACTTATACACCGAGTCAACTTATACACCGGCAAATACGGTACTTGAGACTTGCACATGTGTGACTTGGTCCCATCTCTGCCGCCGCGTAACGGCTATTCGTACGATGCGAGGCAAACTTAAAGGAGCGCTCCGGAGATGTCAATCTAACGGCGCGCAAACGAAGCAAACCGCGATCGGACAAACGGCACAACTGTGGACAGTCGTGATGGGTCCGGCAACACTGATGCGTCGGCGTATGTGTCGAGCTCATAGAGCGAAGCCCCGTGTCGGTGGGCGTATTGCTTTAAAAAAGCCCCGTGACCGAAGGAGCAGCATTGCAGTCTGTCAAGGAAGCGCGCTTTAGCTCTGTTAAAGTAAGCGTATTGTCAACGGGATGGATCTGCTAAAACAATGTCTGATCTTTTGCGGTTCATCTTCGAAGTTACTGTCAAACGCACCTTTTTTAATAAGGTGCCCCCGGCTTCCCGGTAACGGGTTTGTCTTAGCCGGGGTTCGGAGATTCGTCCGTAATCTAACCACCCGAGTTAAATTAACTCCACCGGAATCAATCTAATTTCTTTACGACGCCAATCCCTCTCAAGTCACCCAAAGCTCGAGCCGAGTAACTCAATTCGAGGCAAGACTTCGAAGTGACCGCATCGTATTGATGGCTCCCCGCTTGCTGTTTGAAGTTTTTATTATGTTACGGATATTTTTAGATGTCTTTGTTAAGACCTCCGGGATTCGTTTGTATAGCGCACCCTAGCACTAGTTTTGCCGAAGTAAATGTTGATATGGGTCCGTTCTACTTGGTCTCTCAAGTAGCGAGCCGACTAACTTGTTTATTTGAAAGAGAATCGAATTAATAAAAGTGTTACAATAATAGCATTTGAGAAGAAAGTTAATGCACTTTACATTATTAATTCTAACTTCTTATACGTAGATCCAGCACTTAACTGTCGGAGTGCTTCAACCCACTCGATTGCTTTAAAAAGAATAATAACTCTCTTAAAACGAATCAAAATGTCCTACTCTAATTAGATTTGCCCTGTAATTAATTTGGAAGGCAAGTCTATTTTTCGATCGTGTCCTATTTAACTTTTGACGCGGCCCGACAAAATTAGGAACGGGCCTGCGCCCAACGGACAATCGAAGTACTTTTATCCTTCACCAACTCAAATAATCTGATTTAACCACCATCGTTATTTTATTTAGAGGAAGTAAATTTTCAAACGGATTAATGTGGTATATGGTTTTTGCTGCTTCGCTGGTCTTCAAAAAACACTCGGTGATCGGAGGCTGTTTCCCGACGAATGAGCACTTCAAGGGACCACGGCTGATTGGGAAAAGATTTTATTCAACCAATGTCAGAGTGAAGTCTTTCCAAAAAGTTGAGTGGCCCAAGGCATGGATGTAAAAAAGCCCTCCCCCCCCAAAAGAGGGAGCGAGCGAGCCCGCGCTAGAGCGAGCCCCCGCTGGAATGAGAGACTCCTGACACCCGCTAGAGCGAACCCCCCTCTTGTCAGGCCCATAGCTTTTATACCTGACAAGAAGCCGATGTCACGGCTTTGGGTAACAGCTGTAGTTTTCAATCTACTAGTTTACTTCAGTCCTAAAAAGGAGATCTTGACCAGCGCTGTTGGTGATGGACGACAACAGCCACTTTACCTTATTATAGGATTGCACACATTGCTGAAACTGAATTCTCCCTGGTCACGGACAACTGGCCCTTCTATCTTCTACTAAGTACTTATACACTACTGAAACTAAAGCTTCTCTGTACAGCAAATATAGTTTGATAGTCTTACTGCTACTATTGGATCATCTAATGCAACATACAGATACGCCTAAAGTTCAAAATTCACTTCATTAACATTTAACAAAATTCACTCTTCCCTTAAATAATTACGAAGGCTATTTAATTCTCTAACATGTTCGGAGTGACTTTTTACGCGGCCCGTCAGAAAGGGAAACGGGCCTGCGCCCTTCAAAGAATTAAATTACTTTAAATTCTACACCAATGCAATAATCCGATTTAAACACTTCCGTTAATTTATTCAGACGAAGCAAACTTTCAAACGGATTGAAATTCACTCGTACCTCAAATAACTATGAAGGTTATTTAATTCTCTAAAATTGTCTGATGTTACTTTTATTTCTTACGGTCCTATGTTATACCATAATAACCACCCGCACATTAATCAAATTGTCAAATCAACCCCAAACAATCGATTGCGCATTCCGTACAGACTAGCGCACAACGAAGTAGATGTATATTCATCTACTTCGTTGTGCGCTAATTGACTGATACCCGTGCTAATAAAATCGTTCAATCCCAGAACAATCCGATTGCAAAACACAGTTCATGAAAGAGGGAAAAGGTAGATACCAGTTGGGTGCTATTTTTGGTGGAAGCAAAGTCGAGTGATCAGTTCGATCTTACTTCTAAAATCCAAATTAGAGAAACAGGTTGGCCTCGAGGGGACCGACGACCCGATGGGTATTCCCCCCCTTGCGTAAATACAGAAAAGTCGTTCCCCTCATCTAGTTCCTCATGCAAAGTGTCCAGTCCAATTCTTTTGAGTAAATCCAAGTTAATCCAAGCAAACGATCCTGCGTCTCACACAAAGATCCCGGGACTTTGGAAAAAATCTTGAAACTCCTTCGAGCTTCTTCACGTATGAGCGCTCTTTGGGGGAAAAAGCCCCGTAGCTGCCCCTGCAGGTCTTTTTATAGACTTCTCTGTCCCCCCCTCCCCCCCCTTTCTTTCTTCTGGTACCTATACCCTCCCTATAGGGTAAGATTGCCCAGTTTCCCACACTCATACACCTGTTGCTCTACAGCAGCTGCTTCCGCCCTTATTACGACCACGCATTACTTTCCACCAAATGTACAGCTAGCCCCTGGTAAAACCTTCCACTTCCTCTTTTCTCCACTTCCTGTTTCATGAGGATAACTCTTTAAAGTTACACTTCAATCAACTCTGTAATAAAAAATCCAAACCTTTGATCTATTTCTTTAAACAATTTACATCACGCCACTATTCTCACAGTGGCGGCCCCCTTGATCGAATTGACTAATAATATTGCTTAAGCTGTTACAGAATACATTTTTAGCCAAGCAAAGAAATCAAAAACTAAAAATCACATTTGTGCTTCTCCAAACAATTTATATCATGCCACTATTCTCACAGTGTTGGGCCCCTTGATCGAATTGACTAATAATATTGCTTAAGCTGTTACAGAATACATTTTTAGCCAAGCAAAGAAATCAAAAACTAAAAATCACATTTGTGCTTCACCAAACAATTTACATCACGCCACTATTCTCACAGTGGCGGGCCCCTTGATCGAATTGACTAATAATATTGCTTAAGCTGTTACAGAATACATTTTTAGCCAAGCAAAGAAATCAAAAAGTAAAAATCACATTTGTGCTTCCCCAAACAATTTACATCACGCCACTATTCTCACAGTGGCGGGCCCCTTGATCGAATTGACTAATAATATTGCTTAAGCTGTTACAGAATACATTTTTAGCCAAGCAAAGAAATCAAAAAGTAAAAATCACATTTGTGCTTCCCCAAACAATTTACATCACGCCACTATTCTCACAGTGGCGGGCCCCTTGATCGAATTGACTAATAATATTGCTTAAGCTGTTACAGAATACATTTTTAGCCAAGCAAAGAAATCAAAAAGTAAAAATCACATTTGTGCTTCCATGCGTGACCCACAATCCGACACCGTGTTCCTGTTTTATTTCTATTTTTACTAGTTTAGTTTATTTTGGCCCTTTTTGGTCTCATGTTTCGGTCTGGCGCCATCTCTTGGACAAATTTGTAATTTCAGATCTGCCAATTTATTCAGTAATCCTCAATTCAAATTTTGTACCATTTGCTACTAAAATTTGGAATTTCAGCTCTACCAATTTATTCCTGTGAACAATCCATATTCACCATTTGCACCATCTCTTCTCCCCCATGTTACATGATATTACCAAGAATTATGGAGCAGCCCCAAATCAGATACTGGGACAATCAAAAGACCCACTACACTGCACTACAGCCTCATCTGTGCTGTGTGAGTGTGTTTTCAACGGCGGGAGAAATTACGTCCAAAAAGCGCAACAGGCTCAATTTCAAAACATTGGAAAAACTTACTGTTTTAAATAAAAATTAGTAAAAAACAAATTTCAGTGCACAAGCATCCTCTTTCAAAAACTAAAATATATTTTCAATTTAAATGAATATGTGAAACAATACGACATAAAATATAATAACTTCCATTAATTAATGTATATTAACAAATCATCAAATCGGTGTCAGTCGTGTCTGTCAACTAGGTTGCCTGTAGTATTTTTAAGGTCCAGCGGGTGTCAGCAGTCAGCGACACAGTATCAACACAGTGTCAATACAGTTTGGCAATGTGTCGAAACGATACACGACGCCTCATGGACCCATCACTAGTGGACAGTAGTAACAATGAAATGTATATACTCACTTTGTGTCAAAGACGCACACGATCACAGCAACATACTCAGTTGATACCAGTAACCTTTAACTTACCGCTGCGCACAAGTGAATATAACGTCTAGACTCTGAATGTAAGACAAACCCCATTTTTTCAGTCTTATTTCAATGCAAAAAACATCGTCTTATATTCGGGCCAATACGGTACTACAACAATTTCATGCCAAGTGAGGGGGCGCTGTGAGGATTTCTTCTCCTTTCCACTACCAAACAATGCGGAAGCCAAGCGACACGCTATTGGTCGGCACCGCGTTGAGCGCGATTCCTTCTTCCGCTTGTCTACCGAATATCCCGCCAGCCGAGTAACAAACGGCGCCATTGTCAAATTGCTTCCGTTCGTGTGTGTTCGCTGTGCGGAAATTTCACCAAAACCAAACCTGAACCCAGAATACGAGAGGCTACTGCACCATTTTCATCCTTTCTTAGCCGACGCGTGAGTGCTCTGACAAACGGACACACCGAGTCGAGGAGGCCTCGCGTTAACGTTACCGCGCGCAAGTCGCAAAGGTTTTCGTTTGTTTGCTTGTTTTATTTGATTTGTCTTGTACGAAACAGTTCGTCGACAATGAGCTGCCCGATCAACCCCCAGGCTCCTCCGGCTGCTGCTGTTTTCCACCAGGTCCTCAGTTCTCAAAACGTGAGAGGAAGGTGAGCGAACTTTCCTGTCAGCTGATATCATGATGACGTAGAAGCGTGATCCTCACTCTCAGGTTGTGGCTTCATCCCCAGTGTTCTAACATTGAGCTTTTTCTCTCTTTAATGAACAGAGGGAAAAGCCCAACGGCTCTAAAACGCCAAAATACGCCGGAGGGAATAGGCAGACCTGCATGTGAATTCTGTTCAAGAGTCTTCGCGGTTTTCTAAACTCAAGCGACATTAAGCGTTTTTACGATAAGCGTTTTAGACTGTCCTAATTTCGAGCAAACTGTAATTCTGAATGGCCGTCCCTCCAACGCTGCAAGCAGTCACATTTGCCGGTGGAACGATTCCCCACCCCAAGCAAAAGCGTGACCCTTGTTTTCGTCCGCGTAGACCTGTGGGAAGGTCCCTGGCGGCGCTCAGCTTCCCCAAAGCCAGAACTTGTTTGTGGGACGGTCGACCCGCCGGGGAGAAGCTCTGCATTCAGCTGTGCTCTCGCAGGTAAGACTGAATTTTGCTGTCTTCCTAACTAGATGGCGTCGGCCCGCTTTGTAGTTGAGCGCCATCGTTATCTGTTGTATGCGCCAGCCAATATGTTGCCACGTTACTTTCAAGCCAGCCATTTGACGGGATGGCTACTACCTCTTAGGTGCGAGATGTTCCAGCCATGGAAGTGTGTGCTATTTGAAAGTCGAACGCACTCAAAAGGCCTTCTTTGATATGTTTTCTCGCCGTTCATATTGGGCCGGCTTGTTAATAAAGCTCTTCTTTGGGCTTTGCTGAATGTTTCACTTTTTAGACACTCAAATGTGTGTGTGTTTAGAATGCCCCGCCTCCTGCTGCATGAGAAAGCTCTTCGTCTGGCTCAGCGTCATGTGCGCCGATGCGAGACGTCTGACGTGCACTGCTTCTTCCTGGGCTCTGCGACCGTGGATGCAGGTCAGCGTCGATCCAAAGCACTTCGAGTGGCTGGGGAGAGACAAGTCCAGCTTGGTAGCAAATGCGCGGATGGTTTGCTCTGATGTCCCCAGACGAGGGCGGCGTCACGGTGACGCTGGACCGCTTCGATCCGGGTCGAGAGCGGGCTGGCGACTCGGACTGTGTTCCCGCCGCTGCGCTGCTTGCCGACGTCCTGGTTCCTTGTTTGTTCACCAGCCAGAAAAGCTCCGACGACCTGGTCCAATCGAAGGCCGAGCTGAAACGCTCCATCTCTGTAAGTGTCAGCCGGTCGTCACGCAGCAAGAATCAAAACAATTTGGTTTCCTTTGTTTAGTCTTTTCTGTTTGGAAAGAGAAAAGACTGTACAAAGACGAGTGCCATCGCGCCACGCATGGCAAAGGATATGAAAGACACGGCCGAACCGCTCGAGTTTGACGTGTGCCGGTGGCGTCAGGCCTTGCAGGCTCACGTGAGCGGCTGGCAGCCCCTGGAGCTGAGCCAGTTGCTGAAGGTGAAAGGCCGTGTCAGCTGCCAGCCGTGGGGAGACGCTGCATCCTACCACCTGGCCTGGTCATCTGTTTGTCTGTCCGTCCGCTTGGACGTCCACCCGCTCCGCCCCGTCCCCATCATCCCCACCGCGCTGCTCAGGAGTCTGAGCGGCACAATCGGCCGCCGGCGAGGGTGAGGCCACCGGTGAGGCCGCTGCCGAGGGCGGCTGGCCTACTGGCTTGCTGGCGTGGGTTCCAAGGAGCGTGTCATGTACGTGTCTGCAGGTTTGTCACCATGGATGAGAGCAGGAAGTTGCTGCTGCTGCTGGAGTCTGACCCCAAAGCCTCCAAACTGCCGCTGGTGGGCGTGTAAGTCTGGCTCACGCAGACGTTGCCATTTGTGCCAAGGACTCGAGGGTGCCGCTCCCTGTTTCAAATTGTCTAACGGGGAGCAGTGTGGTATATACGCACGGAGCATGATGGCAAGCCTCGGCTCGGTCTCGTGCCAGACGTGGTGTTGAGTGGATCCAAGCACGAACCCACAACCGTTTTTACCATCTTGCACTCGTCCACTTTTTGCGGGCTTGTGTCATCTCACGTGCAAGTGGAGCCATGCTTTCCAAGTTGTAAAGGAACCACCAATCCTTTCCTTGTGTCACTTTGAAATGCTGCCCTGGTTAAAAACAACTGATAGCTCAAATCATTTTGACAGACCAGTGTCGTCATGATCTTCATTCCAAGTTTTTTCTGTTTCCGTGGCAGCTGGCTAAGTGGCGTGACTCAGGTGTCCAACCCTCTGGTGTGCGCCTGGTGTCTTAGGTTCCTCTTTGGCTGCACCCTCCAGGACAGGTTGGTGATGGTGCAGGAGGCGGCCGACTGCCTTACTTCCTTTACTTTGCCTTCCGCCGCCACTTTTGCTCGTGTGCCTGTCAGAGTTGTGTCGGAGGACAACGCGTTCCTGCTGGCCATCTTCGCCTCCCCGCATACGGGCCCTGCCTTCTTCCAGGTTCGTTGGCCTGCCACCACTGCTGCTTCCGCCCCGCTGGACAGCCAGCTGCTGAGCGCCTCGGGGTGCGTGACGCTCAACCAGGTAATTGAAGAGGAGGAGATTGCGTGAAGGCCTGCAAGGTGACAAGCAACTGGTTGTCAGCAGGGGCCAGCGGTGGAAGGTCAGACGATGGAGTTTGAGCTGATAGCCGAAGGTCACGTCCGCCAACTCCAAGTGTTCCAAGACGCTCAAAGCTCCTTGAGCAGGTGAGATTCCCAACTGTTATGGCTGGAGTGCCTCCGAGGCCATGGCGACTAGGAAACGCGCCTCAGGAGCTAGTAAAAGCTAAAAGCCGTCATTGGTAGCGATGGTCCTCTGAGGGTGGCGGCGCTGTGCATCAACGAGCAAGATTCCGGCGTGGAGGCCGACGAGTGGTCGCCGCGGCCTTCGCCTCTGCCCCACCTCCCTGCGCAGCGGGTAGGTGGGGCGATTGAATCTTGACGCCAGACGCTGTTTGTGCTGTGTTCTGGCTCAGGCAACACCTAGTCTTTCTTTTCAGGCACCCGCGGTCCAGCCGGCGGTTCCGGAACTTTCCGTATTGATGGATGATGGCGTGGGCGCCGACAGGCATCGTGCTCCTCCTCTCCTCCATAGCACCCCAGACCCCCAGGCGCCTCACCGCCTAAAGTTCTGCGCCCCTCCCATGCCCGAGCCACGCGACCTTCGGCTTTCTGCATTGGCCGGCGGTTGTTTTCCTTCAGGCCCGAGCGCCGGGTCATCCCCCTGTGTGGCATGCCCCTCTCATGTGGTGGAATCATGCGACGCCCACCAGTTGCTCTTCCAGCAAGACCAGCAGCTCCGCCTCCTGCAGGCCCAGGTAACAGCAAGCCACTCCCTGGACTGGACCATCTCTGAGGGCAACTTTGCGGGCCCCCCGTGTTGTGTCGTGCCAGCTGATGACATCACGCTTTGAACTCAGCCTTTGCACGGCTTTGTGAAATCGGTTGCGGCTGCTTGGTGAACGGTAGCATTCCGAGAGGAGCTGCGTATCCTAGTTGTCGGCGTGCTGCCGAAGCTTAACCGCCGAAACGACGCGTGCGCTGGCTGTTCCGTCTGCTGTCGGTCTCTTATTTTATATTCAGTTAGTTTTGGCTCGTCCAGGTCCAGATGCTGCTGGCAGCTCAGGGGGCCCAGCCAACCTACAAGACAGAGACCTCCTGTACCACCACCACCAGCGTTGCCGTGGCAACAGGTGAGGCGTGACTTAACTCATGCATTTTGATGTCTTGATTATTATTTTTTTCTCCCAACTTTTCCCCAGGCACCAGTCTCCTTTGGGGCTGTGGGACTCCACCTCGCCCCTTGATCCCCCCCTCGAGGAAAAGTGAGGTCACAGGCCAGGAGTCGCCAGCCGAGGTGGAGTCCGACTTCTGCGGCGAACGCACGCACGTACGTGATCCTCATCAGGGTGGCGAGCGAGGAAGGCTGAGGAGGTGACCGGCAGTGGGTGCCGATATTGGCCAGTGGGGGTTATGGTATTACTATTATTGTTATTATTATTATTTCAAGGCATCGAGCTACCATTAGAAACCGCTCATACTTGAAAGAGCACTATGCCCCAAAATTAAACAGATTCACCATCCGTATTGCTTCTGTGGAAGAGTTCAACAGATGTTTCATCTGTCGAGTGGACGCCGCTTGATCTCATACTCATGTGCCTGACATGTCCCCTTCAGACAGGGCCCAGTGGTTGCCTGCAGGAAGCGACGAGGAAGGACCTATCCCAGAGGAAGGGCCGCTGCGGAGCCCAAGAGGCCATGAGCATGACGTCGCAGGGGTGCAGGTACGCACGTCGTCGTCCTCTGTGGGATTTGCTTGACTTGGTTTTAAAAGCCATTTTAAAGAGGATGCCTTTGGGCGGGTGACTTTTGGGACGCTTGTCTTTAGGACTGTTGAACTTTTGAAGGACTATGAGCCATTGAAATTGTCTTTTTGCGGGGAGGGCTCACTTTTGGACCTTTTTGTGGCGTTTGATGCTCACGTTTGAATTTTGGGCTGTTTGACTTTTGAGTCACTGGACTGAACCAAATGCTGCCCTCGGGGACTGCTTATTCTGCATGCTTTGGATTTTTTCCTCTTGCAAGACAGCCGATTCCATTACGCGGTCATCGACGCAAATTAGTTTGCAACTTGGGGAGAATGTCGAGTACTTCAGAAAACATTGAAACATGTTTGCCAGTGCAAAATGATTCCTCCACGTCAGGAGCTTTTTTTTTTTTTTGTTATGCTCGGAAAATGCCAACAGTAGTAAATTCGTGTTTTGTCCCTGCGTACAGCCCTACAAGTGTTTTTTCTTTCAATGATGGTCTTTCTCATGACAGACGTGAAAATGGACCGTTCGCTCCAATTTTTGCGGGACTCAGGACTTTGATGTTATTTGCGATGTTTGACATTTGCGCATTTCCTATGTGGAGCGTTGCACTTTTGCAGCCTTTGACGTTTGAAACTGTTGAGACTCTTTTGGGGTGCTGTACTTTGAGACTCTCGAGACTCTTGGGGTGTTGGACTTGAAGTACAGTGAGGCAAAAAAGTATTTAGTCAGCCACCCATTGTGCAAGTTCTCCCACTTGAAAGATGAGAGGTAGCTGTAATTTTCATCATAGGTATACTTCAACTATGAGAGACAAAATTTAAAAAAAAATCCAGAAAATCACATTGTCTGACTTTTAAAGAATTTATTTGCAAATTATGGTGGAAAATAAGTATTTGGTCAGTCATGGCCTCGATCTGGGGCGCCACGCAAGCTCTCACCCTGTGGAGTCAAAATGATCACAAGAATGGTGAATGAAAATCCCAGAAAAACGAGCCTGGACATGTATTGGCTTAAGCAGGGGAACACGTCTAGCACTGCAGGATTTGAGTCCCTGGTGACGTAGTGTGTTACTGATGGTAGTCTTTGTTACTTTGGTCCCAGCTCTCTGCAGGTCATTCACTCGGTCCCTCCGTGTTTTTCTGGGATTTTTGTGTTTGACCATTTAGATCGGTAGACTATTTAACTTTGGCCCCTCTATGTGTGGCAGCTCAATTCCCCCGTCAGTATCGGGCATCAACCCGAACGGGACGGCCATTTCGCTGGGGTGCCTCAAACACTTGCCAGTGGCGGGCACCGTTGAGTTCTGGCTGTCCAGCAACATGTCGGTGGCCACAGTGAAACACATGCAGCGTTACGGCCTCCTGGGGGCCCCCGCTGAGCTCCTCCCGCAGAGTCAGTTGATTGGGGAGACGATGGCCGACGGCGACGAGAAGGCCACCTATGGAGGGCCGCCTTGTTTGGCCCGGGCAGTTGGGGACGACTCGGTGGGCAATGTCTTGGACCTCAGCCGCCTCAGACAGCTGCCCAAACTCTTCTGACATCACTTTTATGTTGCATTTTAATTTAATAAAGAGTTTTGCATTTAAAAGGGCGTGTTTTCCTTATCAAGCGCTCACAATCCCAAGGCATTGACAAGAAAAAGGACGTGATGAGTGAGCAGTGAAAAGTGTCCAGCCAAACATTGAGTGCCGTGATGGGTGCGCCCAAGGATCTTTGCTGGGAATGAGGGCAGAGCCAGAATTTCTCGGTGAGATGACAAGGGTGACCGCTTGCTACGGTGCTGTCATAAGATAAGAAGAATATGAGATAGACCCTAACCCTAGGTTAGGATAAGAATAACGTAAGAGAATGTAGTTGTGGCACTTTGTTGGATACCTCTGACAAGTGCTGAAGAGCAACCAGTGGTGTCTCCATCATGTCATGTCTGCATGCTTGCCCTCGTCGAGTAGCGTGCCTGTTGCGTTCAGGGCTAGTGGATTGCAAGAACAACCGTCATGTGGTGTCGGGCGTACGAACAGAGTTCTCATGGGGTTCTTCAGAATAGGGGTTTTCGGCACCTGGAAATATTTTTCTTTTTGGACCGTGTTCAGCGATGCCTTGCACAAATCCTTCCAGAGGTGCGTTCCACGACTGCTCTCCGATTGATGTAAATGGCAGCAATTTGTTTAAGCAACATAATATGGCTTTTCTTATTACACGTTTTGCACCTATATTTTGAAGAGCAAAGCTCGTTTTTCGACTACTTTCTGTTTGGCGACGCTACAAATTAGTGATGTGCATTGCAGTTCTTTTAAGTGAACTGAATCTTTAGAATTAGTTCACTGAAAAGATTCGTTCAAACGAATCCTCCCCCACGTACACACACTGATTTTATTTTTTTACAACATCCCGTGGAAACAACCCATACACATCAAACAACTACACACAAAAAAATCATATATTATATATAATAATAATTGGCTCGGGTAATTCACATTCCTTTCTATAATACACTTACACACTGATCCGTTGGCAACAGTCTCGCACCCGGTCGTGAACGGGAAGTCGCGTCACTGACTCTTCGTGAACGGAAAATTACGTTACTGACTGTAAAGTCCCTCCTCCGTCTATCGCTCGCTGCTGATTGGCCGTTTGCGAAGATTCACGAGTGAGTGACAGACAGCATTACTGCTATGCCAGCCGACACACGTTATGCCGACATTGATGTTTTAATTTTGAATTTGTTGGGTTGTAGTTGATGGTACTATTATACCGAATGTGTTTATGTTTGACTAAAAGGATGGGGGGAAAAAAACATTCTGCCGACATTTGTTATTTTGGGGACACCAACTCATATAACAACGTAAAACACATACATATTGTCATATAAGGTAGTTAACCAAATGTCTGATTTTTATGTTTTAATTGGCGAATATAAAAACTAGGAATAAAACACCAGACAAGTTTTAACATAAATGTTTATAATAATAACAAAAGTAAATTTCAAACCAGCAATCTAATGTGAAATTGCAGTACATATATTGGATAACAATATTTTGGCGTATATATGCATACACGTTATTTAAAAACGACTATAAGTAAATCTACATTCTGTCTTACATAGTTCACGCCATGAGACGCAATACGTTCACTGACTGATCCGTTGATGCACGTGAGGGGAGGGCAGTTCACTCATCGACTCGTTCGCGAACGGGAAAGTCAGGACTCGTTCCCTCACTGATCCGTTCTCGCGATGAACCAGAAATGCAAATCATTCACTCACTCACTGACTCGTTCACTCAGATCTGTTCGTTGGTGAACGGTGTTGTGCTCGATTTGGTTTCCCCGTGAGATTTTGTTCCCCCTGCCGCGGGAGCGCGCACGCCTTGTTTGGAAAGCAGAAAACTGACGTTGTACGGCGTCAGCACTATGTTGTTTTCAATAAAAACATGAAGCACTCGCATTTGCGTCAGTCAATTTTAATTTTTAGAAAGGATTATTCTCATTTGATGTCTTTAAATTCGTTCGCGTTCTGCCGTTGAAGCAGGGTGCATTCAAAGACCAGTCGTACAGACGGAACACTCACTCACTTCACCAAAAAGCAACGATATAATTACGTGAGCTCTTTGCATAAACCTCGATGCAAAGAAACTCCTCTTTTTGGGAACCATTACATGCTACAAGGAGTATATATTACAAAGGAGACTTTATACTTAATTGTGGTCATCATTCATCCATCCATTTTATTACTCAGGTATTTTTAAAGCAAATCAGTACTGTATTTATCAATTTGGTTTAAAATGACAGCGCAATATAATTAAAAGCTGACACTATAACAATGTCAAACGTGTTAATTTAAGAAAAAGCCACACACGTTTTGTGATCAAATCTTTCATAACGAGAATGATTTGAGTGAATTGATTTGAATGAATCATTGAGAAGAAATTCCAGTTCTGAAGCCTCCTTTTGTCCCAAGCAAAGTGACAGGTGGTGGGGAGGGGGGATAAAAACTGTAACAGGAACTCTAAAAAAAATGTCAACCCGTGAGATTTGTGCCCCCCTCCCATTTTGAGAACGGTGAGTCCTGGACACCGACTGGCTTTTTTTCTGTCTTCCTGGGGGTCTGTTCAGGTTGTGTGGCAAATTTGAACAGGTTCCCTCATTCCTAGCCCGAATTACAGCAGGGGTAACAGATCCTCACGGCGGCCCTGTGAAAAAATGTTCCTTCCCCCCCCCCCCCTTATTTTGAGAACGGTGAGTCCTAGACTCAAACTGTTTTTTCCCAGATCCTCACGGCGGCCCCGTGAAGTCAAGTCAAGTCAAGTTTATTTGTATAGCCCTAAATCACAAGCAGTCTGAAAGGGCTTCACATAGACAAAAATAGACAATTATTCTCAAAGTATCCCCTGATCTTAAGCTCCCAAAAGGGCAAGGAAAAACTAAAAAAAAAAAACTACCAGGGGAAAATGAGAAACCTTGAGAAGGGACCACAGATGGAAGGATCCCCCTTTCAGGATCACCAGGTTGCAATGGATGAAGAGAGGGAACAAATAATACATAATATAAAAATCAATGAAAAAGTGGATGTCCAAGTCGAAGCAAAAAGCTGCCGGAGGTGCCCTCGATTGTCCTGGCAGTGTCTTCGAGGAGGTTGAGCTGCAGTTCTCGCATCCTGAATTGGTCCACGAGAATCCAGATAGCCACTGTCAGCTTGGGTGCCACCTAACCACCTCCCCAGCTGTGGAGGGGTGGGGGGAGGGGGGTGGGGAGAGGGAGCGAAAACAAACTCCAGCCGTATCGGCCACTACAGGTTAATTATAGGCCATATCATAGAAATGTGTCTTTAAACGTGTCTTCAATGTTTCTACTGGGATAGCAGTTCTAATATCCATTGGTAGGGCATTCCAAAGCTCTGGAGCCCGAATAGAAAATGCTCTAGACCCTGCAGGCATTTTCTTGGCCCTCGGTGTCACTAAAACGCTAGCGTTTTGCGAACGAAGGTTACGAGACGGAACATAAGGAACAACTAGGTCGACGAGATATGAAGGCGCTAAGCCATGCAGTGATTTATAGGTTAATAGAATAACCTTGAAGTCATGTCTTAAATGGACAGGGAGCCAATGTAAATTGGCTAATATTGGGGTAATATGATCAAATTTTCTCATCCGTGAGAGGAGCCTCGCAGCAGCATTTTGTACTAACTATAGACTTTTGATGCGGGACTTAGGAAGACCACAGAATAATACATTACAGTAGTCCAGGCGCGACGTGACGAACACATGTATAATAGTTTCTGCATCACCGGTCGAGAGGATCGGACGAATCTTAGCAATATTACGAAGGTGAAAAAAACGCAATTCTGGTTACATTCTTAATGTGCTTTTGAAAGGAGAGCGTTTGGTCAAATATTACCCTGAGATTAGTTACAGTATCGCTCTGATTATCTATAGTTATAGTGGTTTCCTTAAATAAGTGTTGATAATGGGTTGGACCAATTATCAACATCTCAGTTTTATCTGGGTTAAGACGAAGGAAGTTGAGAGACATCCATTGCTTGATCTCCGCAAGGCACGCCTCAAGATTACAACAATCCCGCGGATCTGTCATCGATAACGGCATATATAATTGGATGTCATCCGCGTAGCATTGAAAACTAATATTATATTTGCGTATTATGTCCCCAAGCGGAATCCTATAAATATCAAATAAAATTGGTCCAAGCACCGATCCCTGTGGGACACTGAAGGAATGGGGTCGAAATACAAAAAGTCCTGCCTAGCTACAAAAACAGATGCAGTGGGGGAAATAAGTATTTGACCCCTTGCTGATTTTGCAGGTTTGGCCACTTACAAAGAATGCAACGATCTACTATTTTAATCATATGCACATTCTAACAGTGAGAGACAGAATCCCAAAGAAAATTTCAGAAATTCACATCATATAAATTTATAAAAATTGATAACCGTCTGATGAGGAAAAACAAGTATTTGAACCCCTGGACAAACAGCACGTTAATATTTTGTAGAAAAGCCATTATTGGCCAGCACAGATGTCAAACGATTTTTATAGTTGGTTTTATAGTTTCAATTGGATTCAGGTCTGGAAACTGGCTAGGCCACTCCAGAACCTTGATGTGGTTCTTCTTCAGCCACTCTTTTGTTGCTTTGGCGGTGTGCTTAGGATCGTTGTCGTGCTGAAACACCCATCCTCGACCCATCTTCAGCTCTCTCACTGAGGGAAGGAGATGTTGGTCCAGAATTCTACGATACATGGCCCCGTCCATCCTCCCCTCAATACGATGGAGTTGTCCCGTCCCCTTGGCTGAAAAGCACCCCCAAAGCATGATGTTGCCACCACCATGCTTGACGGTGGGGATGGTGTTCTTTGGGTTGTACTCGGTGTTCTTTGCCCTCCAAACACGACGAGTTGAGTTGAGGCCAAAAAGTTCTATTTTGGTCTCATCTGACCACATCACCTTATTCCAGGCCTCTTCTGAGTTGTCCAGGTGCTGAATGGCGAACTACATGCGGGTCTGTACATGTTTCTTCTTGAGCAGGGGGACCTTGCGTGCGCGGCAGGATTTCAATCCATGACGGCGTAGTGTGTTACCAATCGTTTCTTTTGTAACTGTGGTCCCAGCTGCCTTCAGTTGATTCATCAGTTCCCCCCTTGTGGTTTTGGGATGATTCCTCACCATTCGCATGATCAGGGAGACCCCACGAGGTGAGATCTTGTGTGGAGGCCCAGACCGAGGGAGGTTGGCGGTGGTGTGGTGCTTCTTCCATTTCCTGATAACTGCACCAGTTGATCTTTTCTCTCCAAGTTGCTTTCCGATTCTCTTGTAGCCCATCCCAGCCTTGTGCAGATCAACAATCCAGTCTCCAGACCTGAATCCAATTGAAAATCTTTGGAGGGAGCTTAAAATTCGAGTTGCCAGGTGACAACCTCAGAACCTGAATGATTTGGAGGCTGTCTGCAGGGAGGAGTGGGCCAACATCCCTGCCGAAATGTGCACAAAGCTTGTCACCAACTATAAAAACCGTTTGACATCTGTGCTGGCCAATAATGGCTTTTCTACAAAATATTAACATGCTGTTTGTCCAGGGGTTCAAATACTTGTTTTTCCTCATCAGACGGTTATCAATTTTTATAAATTCATATGATGTGAATTTCTGGAATTTTCTTTGGGATTCTGTCTCTCACTGTTAGAATGTACAGATGATTAAAATAGTAGATGGTTGCATTCTTTGTAAGTGGGCAAACCTGCAAAATCAGCAAAGGGTCAAATACTTATTTCCCCCACTGTATGCTCAAACCTCATTGAATAAAGTACATAAGCAGAAAAGTATATTCACATATTAAATAGATAAAAGAAACATTTTAAGCATATAATTATACCTACACACCAAATCAATAAAGAAGACATAACTAGACATTTTTCATAAGTGGTAATGAGAAAGGTTTTTATAACTTTATGATCTGATATATATTTCTGACCACTTTGAAATAACAAATGTTTTTTGATATATTGCCTGAATAGCTTAATGACCCTTAAGGAACTGTTTAATGCATGCCTGATGATTTTCTAAATCACGGACACTGCCAAAGTTGTCTAAAAATGTTCAGTACTTGATTGTATCTTATGTGTTGACTAATGCTAGACGCCAGTTTTCGATTACTACTGAACGTTCTGGACAGAGGGAAATATTTTGCTTAACAAAGAAAAGATATGGTTGAAAGCATGATTAAACTAAGAATATGATGACGTAAGCAAGTATATGGAGATCAAAAGAACAAACAAACAAAAACATGGTAAGTGGTGAGTACAAACTTTGCATAGTCAGGGAACATTAATAAATACGTTGATGTCACAGCCAAAAGCTCACTTAATTCCGTACAAAATGACAAAATTGAAGGAAGGATGAATGGCTGAGGTGGAACAGTGTATGTGCAAGAATGGAGGAGAATGTTTACAGGAAGGTCCCTTGGAGATAAAACCAGCAGGTGCCAGAGGGAGACAGCCCAGCAAAAGATGATCGTCAAGGCTGAAAGACGGAAAGGAAAACAACAGCCCCCACACATCGAATCGCCCATAATCAGCACCCAACCCCATGGAACCAGCTCTCACCGAACCAGCATGGAATTAGACTCTCCTGCAAACTTGCCCTGCCCCAAAGACTCATCACCCATCAAACTCGGCCCACACTGGCATGTGCAACTGAATATAAGCTGACCAAAGAACCTTGAACGTTGCCTTTTCTGAATGGAGACTTTCGGCTCTTGACTTTCTGGGCCTTCCCAGCGCTGTATTGTACTTTCCTAAAAACAGAGCTTTCTGAACAAGAATTGTGATTGAACTCAACCAACCTGTGTAAGTCTTCAGTGTCTTAGCATTTTCCTAAATCTGAAGAAATCAAACGAGCACGCAGTGAGTAAATTGGATAACAGGTGATTGGCAATGGCTTTTGCCGTGAGGCGCAGATAGCGCGTGTTAGAGATTTGCTCACTCCAACTTATTTTGCAAGAACCACACGGGAGACAAGCAAGTCCTTTTAGACACCTGCAGGTGGAGAGTTCACTCGCTCAAGGAATGAAGTCTGAAAGTCTCCTTCCTGCAAGGGCATATTTATTAGGAGAAACAGAGTGGGGGTTGAGAGTTGACCGGTTTGGTGAACCCCCGGCCTCTGGTAAGATCAGAGCAGGGGGTGTTTTACGAGGTTGTGGGAAACAGAACAACTTTGATTGCTTCCTCTGCAGCTGGTCAATCATACAGAGAATGCAACCACTTTATTTTACTGCGTTGTGAGAGCAAGACAAGATTGGTTAATCATTATAGTCTACATTCCAACATAATCCTATGATAAAGATAACCTGGAAAACCCTAACAGCGCGCTCCCTAAATTGTGGACAAAATCCAACAACACCACACGTAACATCATAGAGCTCAGAGGACGTATACCCATGGACCACTTGGTGATAGATAAGAATAGAACCAGCCTAGTGCTGACCCTGAAATACCAACACAACTTTTAAGACGCCCTAATAAAAATATCGACGTCTACAGTGTCGAAGGCTGCACTAAGATCGAGTAGTAACAATACAGATGAAGTGTTTGAATTCATAGCTATGAGGAGATCAGTAGTCACTTTAGCAAGTGCTGTTTCAGTGGAATGATTAGCTAGCTCTAAAACCAGACTAAAAAGAGTCATATCGATTATTGGCGACCATGTAATCAAAAAGCTGCTGCGCTACTACTTTTTCAAGAAGTTTTGCTATCAATGGGAGGTTCGAAACTGGACTATAATTACTGAGACAGTCCGGGTCAAGATTTGGTCGCTTAAGTAACAGTTTAATGATAGCGGTTTTAAAGGCTGTTGGCACTATCCCACAGGAGACAGACAGATTGATTATATTTAAGAGTGAGCCCTGACGTCAGCATCGTCGTTATTCCACAGATCTGGTATATAACTATATTGTAGCGTTAACAAAGTACAAGGAAAGACGTGGGTTTGGTAAACGGCTCTTTATTTAACAAAACAAAAGCTCAACGAGCCAACAACTACTGAACTGTAACAATAAAAACATATACAAGTTGCTACACGAAATAAAATACATCAAATAACTATAACATAAATAGTTCACCGCCACACGGCCCCAAGCACCGGCGTCGACTTTCAGCCGTGTGGCGGCGTGGACTTCCATCCCCGGTGGTGGCACTTCCAGTCACGGAGGTGGAAGAGAGCTCCATAGAATAGGACCGGGCGTGCATAAAAGCCATGTCCAAGCCCCACCCACCGTCCCCGGACAGCCACCCAGCCGAGCGCCGGCCCCCGACTTCCATCCACGGAGGTGAAAGAGAGCTCCGTAGAGTAGGACGTGCGTAAAAGCCATAATAGTTTTTCAAACCTTCTGTGTCACTCCAAATCATTAAATACTTCAAACTCTTCGTCCTCTGTGTCACTTACAAAGCCGCTAATGATGCCGGTAGTAAGTGGGGCCCTTTGTCATCTTCGTCATCCCGTGATCGAATCTTTGTCCTTTATGTAAACAACCGCCGCGACACTTACGTCACCTGAAATTCAAATTACAATAATCCCTTGCTACATCGCGGTTCGTTTATCGCGGTTTCACCTTTTTTTTGTTTTTTTGAATTTTGAAAATTTGTGAAACAATTCACAAGTTGCTCCTCAGTATAAGTCGCCTCCCCCCACCCAAACTATGAAAAAACCCGAGACTTATAGTCCAAAAAATATGGTACAAACGTTGCATAGTCAGGGAACATTAATAAATTGATGATGTCACAGCCAAAAGCTCACATAATCCCGTACAAAATGACAAAATTGAAAGAATGATAAATGAGTAGTGTGCGACAGTGGGCGAAGTGGATGTATGTGCAAGAATGGTTTACAGGAAGGACACTTGGAGATAAAACCGGTAGATGTGCCAGAGGAAGAGCGGCAGGAGGAAAACAACCAAGAACACGGCCAAAGGTGATTGCCAAGGCCGAAAGACAGGATGGAAAACAACAGCCCCCACACACACCGAATAGCTCATAATCAGCACCCACGCCCACGGAACCAGCTCTCACCGAACCAGCACCCACTCCCATGGAATCAAACTCTCTTGCGAACTTGCCACACCCCTTGACTCATCACCC
Organism: Syngnathus floridae; assembly: GCF_059516105.1. Taxonomy (NCBI): domain Eukaryota; kingdom Metazoa; phylum Chordata; class Actinopteri; order Syngnathiformes; family Syngnathidae; genus Syngnathus; species Syngnathus floridae. Next base: position 2,454,074 of record NC_142425.1, read on the forward strand.
ATCAAACTCGGCCCACACTGGCATGTGCAACTGAAGATAAGCTGACCAAAGAACCCTTTTCTTAATGGAAACTTTCTGCTCTTGAACATGGTCGCACAAAAGGCCCAGCGCTGTATTGTACTTTCCTGAAAACAGAGCTTTCTTAACAAGAATTGTGATTGAACTCAACCAACCTGTGTAAGTCTAAATTTTGTTTTGGTGTCTTAGCCTTTTCTTAAAACTGAAGAAATAAAACGAGCACGCAGTAAATTGGATAACAGGTGATCGGCTATGGCTTTTGCTGTGAGGCGCAGATAGCGCGCTTCCCAAATTGTGGACCAAATCTAACAGAGCCTCCAACCGAAGGCTCTTTTTTGTGTACAGCATGTAAAGAGAATAAATACAGGCTTTTTGAAGCTTGCTTGAAGAACATTTTGCTTTACTTTTATCTATATTGAAATAAAGTTCTAAGTTATTGATTTTATGTAGTATGTTATATGATGAAGAAATGTTAGAATTCAAATTTGAATTCAAACAATCTTGATTGACCAAAAGGACAATGAAATTATTTGTTTCATTTATTAAATTTATTTACTATCCAATATTGTACAGTTATCACTGCACAAATCATTTATTTATTTTTTCTTCTCCGTTATTATTAAGTTAGTACTGCACAATCTATTCAATAATTTCTTCACTATGAGTACTTAGTCATACAACAGTTAAAAGGAACATTTGTAATAAACCCCTCACCTAAAATATGATTGGTTTAGCTTTTCAAACATGTAAATCGAAGTGCACATCATTAATTAAACGCACACACATATACACTGTTGTAAATGGGGGGGGTACTTATGTATTCTCACAGAGCCGCTGTGAGAATGTGTTCTTCCCTGTAACTTGGGCTGGGAAGGAGACAACGTGCTCAAATTTGCCACACTACCTGAACAGACCCCCAGGAAGACAGAGAAGAAGTCAGTCGATGTCCAGGACTCACCGTTTTCAAAATGGGAGGAGGGCACAAATTCTCACGGGGCCGCAGTGAGGATTTGTTCCCCTCCTGTAACTTGGGCTGGGAAGGAGACAACCTGCTCAAATTTGCCACACCACCTGAACAGACCCACAGGAAGACAGAGAAAGAGTAAGTCTATGTCCAGGACTCACGGTTCTCAAAATGGGAGGGGTGGCACAAATTCTCACAGGGCCGCTGTGAGGATTTGTTCCCCCCCTCTAACTTCGGCTAGAAAGGTGGCAACCTGTTCAAATTTGCTACACTACCTGAACAGACCCCCAGGAAGACAGAAAAGAAGCCAGTCGATGTCCAGGACTAACCATTCTCAAAGTGGGAGGGGGGCAGAAATTCTCACAGGGTCGCTGTGAGGATTTGTTCTAACCCTGTAACTTGGGCTGGGAAGGAGACAACCTGCTCAAATTTGCCACACTACCTGAACAGACCCCCAGGAAGACAGAAAAGAAGCCAGTCGATGTCCAGGATTCACCGTTCTCAAAGTGGGAGGGGGGCACAAATTCTCACAGGGCCGCTGTGAGGATTTGTTCCCCCCCCCCCCTGTAACCTGGGCTGGGAAGGATGCAACCTGTTCAAATTTGCCACACTACCTGAACAGACCCCCAGTAAGAGAGAGAAAGAGTCAGCCGATGTCCAGGACTCACCGTTCTCAAAATGGGAGGGAGGGACAAATTCAGGTTCAGGTCAAGACGCTCGTCTCGGTCACGTGACGTCACCTCAGTCGAGCCCGTGGAGCAAGCAAATATGAGCAAGAAACAGAGATGTTTGGAAAACTTCTTCGGAAAGGGAAAAAAGCCCAATGAGGAGACGGAAGAAGAAGAGGCTACGACTTCTAAGAAAAGGAAAGCTGCATTTAAAAGAACATTTCTGGAGTCCTACTTAAAACATGGATTTATCGCCATAGGTGACTCTGATGCGCCAAGCCCACTCTGCACAATATGTGGCGACAGGCTTGCTAACGAGGCAACGAAGCCTTCAAAACTGCTTTGGCACATGGAGACCAAGCATCCTGCATTAAAAGACAAACCTTAACCACTCCGGGTGTCATTGTCTCCGATTACGCCTAGATGGGACCGGCTCGTTTCTGAGAAACAAGCTCAGTGCTCCCACTAATTCAACGTAATGGTGAGTTTTAATTTCAAAGCCATCACTGTCCTTGTTTCATCATCCGTGGCCTCTTTGTGCATGTCCCCAACAGCTTCTACAAAGATGAAGTCAATGGACATCGGGCACCACCCATTGTGGACCTTGGGATGTCTCTGCAAAAGAAATATAATTATGAAAAAAACGACTACCTGTAAAATAGTTTTTCCTTGATGTATGTCATGTCAGTCGCCCATTTCTAACATGACGCAATTGCACAGGAATGAGCAGATAGGGTTTTTTTTATTTACCAGTGCTATCAGAGCAGTCTTCTTGAGGACTGCACGAGTCACACGAGCACACATATCGAGCGTTGTCATTTGTGTAGAGTCTACAACAGAAAAAAAAGTCAACTTTAACTGTCAAATTATATTTGTCATTTAATTTGTTTGATTTATATATATTATTATTATTATTATTTTTATTATTGTATGAATGTTTTGCATTCAGAGTTTCTTTTACTAATCGCGATTTTCACCTGGGACAGTACTGAGTTGCTTGATTTTGTTACACTGGGGACCATTGGGCGGGTGCACTTTCGGGTTGGTGACGAACGTGCTATCGCCGTTTGAAGGAGAGCGGATTTGCGTTCCAGGGCAAGTTCGGACTCATTCCCGTTTTTGGTGTTGTTCAGCCATCGAGGTACGAAATTGTTGCTTGTCATATTTTTGTATATTCATTTATTGCTTTTTGTGAGTGTATGTTTTACATGATTTTATGTTTGTTTGTGGTTTGACGAATAAATAAATGTCTGCTGTGGCAAACCATGGTGTGGTCTATCCGGCGGGAGTTGTTAGAGTGGTGCTCACTCACACACAAACTTATTTTTGCAAGAACCACACGGGAGACAGTATGCCCCTTTTAAGCACTTGTAAATGGAGAGTCATTCGTGCGTACAGCGATGATCGAATGAGGTCTGACTCAGGCCTCTTGCAAGAGCATTTTTATTGAGAGAAACAGGGTGGGGGTGAGACTGGACAGGATGGAGTTGAAGCCCCTGACCTCTGGTCAAAGCATAGCAGGGGGTGTTTTACGACGTTGTGTAAGACAGGACAAGCTAGGTTATTTATTACAGGTTACATTCCAACATAAGCATAGGATCAATCTAATCTATCAACCCTAACATATCCCTCCTGTTTATCATATGATTGTCACCCCAATCAACAAATACACGCAAGACAATATAACGAAGAAAGAAGAATAGAAAAAATAATAATGAAAAAAGATCAATAAAAACAGAGATGATAGGGGACGCGTTGGGGCTCGTGAAGGGTGATACATGATAAAAACAACAAACAATGACAATAATAATTTCCAGTGAAGATGAGGTTTTTCCTCAATACTCCAGTCCAAATGAGTGAAAAACCTGCAGCAAGATGTTGTAATGCAGGAAAAGTCTCACACGGTCCCTCTGCCTTAGGCAACCAGAATGCTATCAATAAAAAAATAGAAAGAAAAAGAAAAACACAGAAACAGTACATCATTGTATCCATCACTTGCGAGGCAATTTCGATGGTCAAATCATCAAGTTTCTGTAAAACATGCTCAGCTAAACAGCATCTACGCAATCCACGTTTCGCAGCACATTATAGTCATCACATCTGTCATGTCTGAGAAGTTGTATATGTGCTTGTGCTACGGTAGAAGACACAACCCTCGTCACAGCAGACTTCAAACATGGGATAACACAGGTCGTAAACAAGCACAACAATACCAGCACAGTAAGCACAAGAATCACTAGTTTCAACAGCAACTGCCACCAAGTGCCAGAGAATAGCCATGAAAAGAAATCCCATTGATGTGGGATTTTATCCTTCGACATGGCCTGCTGTAAATTCCTTAGTGAGTTCATGGCATCCTTGATGTGCGTGTCGTTATCTCCTGGAATGTATGTGCAACAGGAAGTCCCAATGATGTGGCACACACCACCTTGTGCTGCCGTCAACAAGTCTAGAACCATCCTGTTTTGCAAGACCATCAGTCTAATAGCCTGAATCTCTCTATTTTGTCCATTGTTGACTTGTAGTGAGAGATTCACAAAAGATTGGAAACGATAGTTCAGAAGAGTAGTGTGCTGTCGTCAGCTGATGATGTTGTACCCTGTCGGTGTGGTCTGTCACCCACACAGGTGCACACACAGGTCCAGTTGGCGGGCAGCATCGGATAAACCTTGTGACCACAAAGCCACGATCCGTTCTGAATGAAGTAGGTCCCGTCCGATGGTGCAGCCATGTTGGTAGGAGAGCCCTTACGCCTTGAAATGGCTCTCCCATCCTGGCACTCAGCGGTAATGTCCAAAGCTCCCATCCAGTTTCTTCCTGGAGAGCAGTCGTTAATGCATTTGTGGGTTTCATTTTCTTGGATGAAACACGTTGTAGTCCATTCCAGGTAGCCTTTTTGTTTAGGCCACTGGCATGTGTCGTCCTTCAACAGTCACATTGGGATTAATCCAAAACAGTTCGATCACAGGTTCATTTCTGCATGTCCAGGGCGGTAGGGGTAGCATCATTGACTGTGACAGCACGGTGTTGATATCCAACTCCTCCCATGGATGCCATACATTTTGCTTCAGTGACATTCATTGCTCTGGCGTCCAAGTGAACTTGTGTGGAGGAAGGCGGGGAGTTTGGAACACACAGCATCCCTCCTGTGTGTGGGATCGCACAGTGAACATACTGGTACCAAGTGTCAGGGTTTTCCAGATTAACCGTGTGATTCTTGCAAAATAAGTTGGAGTGAGCGAATCTCTAACATTTTGGTGCCGAAACCCGGGATCCCTCATACCCGCTATCTGGCTGACGAAGGAGGACGTGCTGCATTGTCGACAAGCCAGCGTCCAATAGGAGGACCTGGAAAAGAAAGTCCTGAGAAGAGAATTCTTCACCGGGTCAGCATTTTAGGTCTGCCTTCGTCTGACAGAGGTGGATTGACGGGACCCGGCAGTGCAACGAACCAGGGGACAAGTAAGTTAAAGGCCTGAAGCTATGAGATACAGCTTTGGTTTGTCCGAGCTATGAGATACGGCTTTGGTTTGTCCGAGCTATGAGATACGGCTTTGGTTTGTCTGAGCTATGAGATACGGCTTTGGTTTGTCCGAGCTATGAGATACGGCTTTGGTTTGTCCGAGCTATGAGATACGGTTTCGGTTTGTCCGAGCTATGATAGGCCTAAAAAAGCGCTGGAGTTTGTGTGATTGAGTGTGTGACTGGTAGGATAAATTGACTAAAAAGCAGTTCTAGCATTGATTCACGGCAATAATACAGGCTAGTAATTTGTTGAAAGGTCAATTTAAACCTGCATTGAGGATCCTCAAAGAAATAAATAAATAATAATAATAATAATATTTTTGAGGAAAATAAATTCTAAAACCTAAAACTACTAAAATTAAGATGGGAAATAAAAACGCTAAATCTCTACCTCTTGATGGAGATGAGAAGTACATGGCGAGTAGATTTCTTAATTGTATGCAATATATGCCGAAGTGGAAGATAAAGTATGGAGTAGAAGGGAAGTTGAAAGTTGAAGTGTGGAAGATTGTGGTTGATGTTTTGGAGGAGAGTGTGGATAGGAAAACAAAGGGACTGAAAAAAAAAGAAAAGAGAGAGAATTGAATTGTGCTAGAATGTGGTTGAAAGCTTCACAAGAGAGAAGAGAACAAATCCAAAAGACGAAAGATAGAAAGATGAAAAGTGATGAGTCTGCGACTATGTTTGTCAGGCCAGAGGACAATGAGGCCACAGTGCGCAGGCGTACTGTCGCAGCCACGGATCCAGCCGAAGCTGAAGGCGCAGCTCAAGCAGAGGAGCAAGAGGGGCCTTCTGCTCGTACACAAAACTTGTATCCAAGCTTAACAGACCTGCACCCTCCCCCATATAACAGAAAAAAAAGTCAGGGTCACATTATTAGAAGTCCTGTCCATCCAAGAAGTATGACAATGCTGTTTGTATGCCCAATGACAAATGACTAGAGATCAAATTGTGTGTGTACACTAAAGTTAAAATATGCAAATCAAGTGGTAAAGAAATACAACTTGCTTCTAGAAGATAAATAAATAGAATTAGAATGTGCTGTCCTCGTGTGCATGGGAGGGACCAGCTCATGATCAACCACAGGAAATGGCCAGCCTGTGACGAATCATTGGTGCTGGGACCTACCTTCCGCACGCGAGAGCTGTGCATGTGTGTGCGTATGTGTTAAAATGATGAAGATTGGCTAAACTTTCTGTATAAAGAAATTTGCTAGACTGTTGTCTATTCAATTTACACCGCAGAACAGAAACAATTTTGACAGATAAAAATGAGAGGAAAAGAGAGAAATCTGTTTGCGAGCAGAAACTAATCCACACTAGTGCATGTTAGTGTCGAGCCCTCATGAGAAATTCGAAGTAAACAAAACAACAGAACGTGCTTTCAGGAATTGGAGGATGCTAAATTGTGAATTTAATATTTTGCAACGCTACATTTAATGGGAATAATTAATTGGTTGTGTTATAAGATTATACAAAATTCTAAATGTAAGCTACATCGGAGAGATTGAGTTCTTCAAATTTAAAAACAAAGAAAAAATTCAAATTAATTTGCCAGTAGTTTTTTTTTTTAGTTAAGTTTTTTTGAATTGGTGGATTGTTCTACCAGGAACCTTGAGTTGAAAATGATATATGAATGTTGTGTGGTGAGCTTGGATGAATTGGGACCAATGTGATAGGAAGAGTCCTTTTTGGAGACTGAGTGAGATGCATATGATGAGCATTGATGAATGATTGCCTGAATGAAAGGTTGAATGGTTGAAGTCGTTGGCGACTACTATGGGAAATTAGTAGAGCGACTTTGATGAAAGAGTGATTTTGAGCAGGTTGAATGCTAAAAAGAAACACGTAGCTTTTGGATTGATAATTAACTCGAGAAAAAACTGGAGAACCAGTAACACATGTAGAAGATGTGTGAACTGAGAAATTGAGCATTTTGGAAAGAAAGTCAAATTAAATGATGATGAAATCATATGTAGTAATACAACACTTTACTACATATGGATTCTCTAAATCATACAATTGAGTAAAATAAAACATACATTTTGATTTGTATTCAAATTTCTAAGATTCTTGTGATAAACAATGAGAAAACGATTGAAAAGTAACTAAAGAAACTACAAGAAAGTGAAAATGTCTAATCATTTGCTAGCTGAGTCGCTCCCCATTCAGGGAGGCCATCCATTTACTTGCTAAGCTAGTTGTGAAAACAGTCCAATTGCCACGAAAAGTAGCTATATGCACGTGTGCAGTACACACACACACGAGACTGATAAGGTGTCAAGAGGTAACAAGCTTGCAGACAGAACCACAAAGCTGCAGCGCAAAAGACACTTCAAATTTTATACACACAAGAAGCAGATTAAATCACTGAAACATTTTTAAAGATGTGCAGCGACAAAGTCCATAGAGTGAAATTCAATTATGGACGAAAAGAGGGGCAAGATTAGAGAATGGCATTTATAAATGACCAGAAGACAGACCTATCCTACCAAAGAACCTATGCAAATGGGCAGCAATATTGAGCCATGGTGCGTGTCACATGGCTCAAGAGGAGGGATAGTGGGGCAGGTCAGTCAGCTTTAAACAACATATGGCTTTGATTCATATTCAAAACATTTAAAAAAAAAAAACATTTTTGTAGAGCTTGTTTCAACAAAAACAAAAACACTGAATGCCTTAACAGTGGCAAAAACGTCATGGAAAGAAATAATACCGAGATATGGGATTCCAGAAATTAATTCTCATGACAGGACTGGTATAAAGTGTGAAGATGTGCTTGGAAAAAAAAAACTGGAAGATCGTGGACAAAATGGTTAGACCTGGTCAAACTGTACATAAATATTACAAGTACTGTGGGTTCAACCCCGTATAAAAAATTGTTTGGGCGACAATATAGATTACCATGTTTTGAATCCAAGTGGGAAACTAAGGATGATTAAAATTTGGCAGATTACATGAGAAAAATATTTAAAAGGCAAAAAGAACAAACCACATTCTCATTAAGAGCATTGAAAACGAAAAACTGGTGTTCTTCCAAGGGGGAAGGGCCATGTTGAATCTTGATAACTACACCAACTGCCATTAAAATAGCAGAAAGGTCAGTTGAGGTGGTCCTAGCAAATTACAAAAGGGTCATTTCTTTTGAGGTAACGTTCAATCGCAGAAAGTAAGCCAAAAGAAGCCTTACCTCTTAGAGAAATGCCGGGAACAAGAAAATGGAACAATGACGTTATTGCATGTTGGGTGGCTATCTTTGTTGCCATTTTGTTACCTTCAACAATATGGTATTTGTGGGTACTAAGAGTCATAATGAATAGGGGAGAGATGAGTGGGCAACTTATATAGATCACCCCAAAAATTATGCTGCATTGCATCAATTTAAAAGATCAATTTGACCTTTGCAGGATGATATGCTGTGTCGGATCTGGACTGCCATGAAAGTATGATGTTTATATGTGTACTTTGTCAACAACCGCTGTAGATGTTAAAGAATGGGATGAATATCTAGAATGAATGTGGATAATTTGTTTCAGGTAACTAACTGTAAGAGTAACTGAAAAAGGAAGCAATTGATTGCTTATGGCAAAACAAGCTGCAAAGCCAGAAAAAATTGAATATGTCATATGAATGGATTTGCGACCGATTATTTTTGTTGTACCGTTGCCATTGACCAAAGATTGTGTGAAATCTGTCACATCTACTGGATTGTGAAATGTGTGACAGAGCATTCTATATAATATCCATTGAGAGAAAAAAGAAAAAAAAAGAAGCCATTGCTTTCAGAGAATGTAGTCAAGCGAAATTGTATATACATCAACATGCCAAAATCTGGGAAAAAAGCTGGGAAAAACCAAAATATCTTTAAATTTGAGAGGTGACGATGATCTGACCGAAATTGATGCAATCAGGAGTCCCTAGAGGAGTTCCTGATTAATAAGAATTAAATGACCAAATTGCAGCGGGATGGGAGTCCTCCATTTGCTGCTGGTGAATGATGAACAAGAACGTAGACAGGATAAATTACATCCATTACAACATGCAGAAATTGGGCAAACGGACACAAGTGGGGCTCGAGGCAGTGCATGAACAGCTAGCCATGCCTTCCCTAATGTTGATCCAGAACCACAATGCTCATGATATGTTGTTGTCTGAGAAAGGAGGGGTCTGCGCAATGTTCGGAAAACAATGCTGCACCTTCATCCAGAACGACACCGCCCCTGATGGGAGCCTGACGGAGGCGATTGCAGGCCTGCGATCCCTCAAAACGAGGATGAAAGAGCACTACAAGTGGATGACTGCTTTTGGGAAGTATAACGCCCTTGTGTCCTCAATTTTACCATCAGTTGCAGTGTTTGTTGCTATGCTCATCTTGTATGGATGTTGCATACCATGTCTTCGTGCTCTGTTTAATCGTCTCGTCACTACAGTAATATCGCCCATGGAGGACGAGATTGCTCAGATATACCTAATGTCTGAGCGGCAACGTGATGATGTTGATGGCAAAATTCCTGCATCTGTGTTACCAGACTTTTCCCAGATCCGTGGGATTCTGAATGATGACATCGCAACATTTATCCTTTGGTGTAAACATATTTGTCCTCATGAATGTGATCCGACGACTGAGAGTCGAGAAAAGGGGTTGGTTACGGTGATGTGTGGATTTGAGCAAATATGTGATAAACAGGTGGGAAATGTTAGAATAATTAGTTTTGTAGAAGCGCTGGCCGGCCTGAACCAGAGGTCTCATACCTTCGCTCAAGGCCAACATATCTGCCAGGCTTTAGGGAGTTCTTATACTCCCTTCCTTGTCTTATCTGTGAGAGGCCCTCACTAGTTATGAACAGAACACCTTTGTTCTTTGTCTAGCTAAAGAAAAGTTCTTTCTCTATTATACCATGTAGTTTCTATTTATGAATTGTTGTTGACCGGGACAGTTTTTAAGTTATCCCATATTTACTCAATGTTTGGTTAAGTAGACTTCATGCAAGTTATCTCACATCTACTTAACGTTTGTTGGAGTGTATGCACGAGAGGTATCTGATGATTTACTCATCATTATTATTGTGTGAAACGTAGCAAGAAAGTCTAGAGCATTGTTTTACAGGGACACGGCATCCAGGAGTTGGATATCAACACCGAGCTGTCACAATCAGTACTGCCGACCCATCCCGCTCTGGACTTGCAGATGTAGGAAACTGGATGGGAGCTTTGGACATCGCCGCTGTTTGCCAGGATGAGAGAGCCGTTTTCAAGGTGTAAGGGCTCTACTACCAACATGGGTACACCATCGAACGGGACCTACTTCGTCCAGAAGTTCAGAAAAACTGCCTCACCTGCATCCTATGAGTGCACGTGCCTGTTCAGAACAGATCGTGGTTTTGTGGTCACAAGAGTTGTCCCATGCTGCCTGCCAACTGGACACGAGTGTGTGCGCCAGTGTGTGTGACAGACTACACCTACAGACTAGAACATCATCAGCTGACGAAAACACGAGCACATATACAACTTCTTAGACGTGACAGATGTGATAATGATAATGAAACGTGGATTGCATAGATGCTGTTCTGTTGAGCATGTTTTACAGAAGCTTGTTGATTTGACCATCAAAAATGCTTCGCAAGTAATGGATACAATGATGTACTGTTTGTGTTTTTCTTTTTCTTTTTTTATTGATAGCATTCTGGTCGCCTAAGGCAAAGTGTGAGACTTTTCCTGCTCATAGCATCTGGCCAGCAGGTTTTTCGCTTGCACAATAAGTTTGATCTGGGGTATTGAGGGAAAACCTCATCTTTTACTATTCTTCTTTCTTTGTTATATTTTCTTGCTTGCCTTTGTTGTTTGGGGTGGCATAATCATATGATAAAACAGGAGGGAGATGTCAGGGTTTTCCAGATTATCCTTATCGTATGATTATGTTGGAATGCAACCGGTAATAAATAACCTGGCTTGTCCCATCCTACACAAGGTCGTAAAACACCCCCTGATGTGTTTTGACTAGAGGACAAGGGCTTTCTCTATCCAGTGCGCTCTTACCCCCACTCTGTTTTTCTTAATAAATATGCTCTTGCAGGAGGGAGAGTCAGACCTCCATTCGAACATCGCTGTACGCACAGTGACGAATGGACTCTCCACCTGTAGGTGTCTAAAAGGACTTACTTGTCTCCCGTGTGGTTCTTGTAAAATAAGTTGGAGTGAGCGAATCTCTAACATTAAGTGTTGGTTTTGTATGGGTTTCTGGTGTCAGGCGCAGAGCAGGAAGAGGACTCGAATGCAGAGATTCCAAGGTTCAAAAAGATGTTTATCCACTGATGGTCGAACAAAAAACGCCTCACTAGGAGGGAAAAAAGGGGAAACTAAGGCGCCTCGAACCGAGGGAGAAAAAGGGGAAATCAAAGCGCCTCGAACCGAGGGAAATACAAAAACAAGGGAGCGATGTAACCTAGTTAACATCGGTGATCAAAAACGTTCAGACAAGGCTTCTACGTGGAACTTGAGGGTTTCGTGGTCGCTAGTGTTCTCAACAAGGGAAGACGCACTGGCACTGGATACGAGGAAGGACGCGGGTTATATGGACACAGGAGGGAAACCCAGGTGAAGACAATTGGACATTGACGCAGGTGCACACACTTGGAATCAGGGTTTCACGTGACCGGACGCACAGGGGAAGGACACACCGACTGGAACGAGAGGAAATCACACAATAAAACAGGAAATGAACCGGACGACACATGACAGCATGACATCTGGGGTCCCATGACGAGTTCTCATCATGTGACCATCTTTTACATAGGTCGACATTGTCACTTGGTCTGTTCAAATAAATCCATAGACCATAGCACGCTCCAACCACAACGCAGCAGAGGATCCACCTGGCATGTGGAGCCCCGTTGCTACTAGGATGACAGAAATGCCGATATTTCCCATTGCCTAGTCAGAGTGGGGATCTTATGGATTCCATTCTTCACCAACATTGAGACGCCCCGCCCTAAACGACAAGGCCCCTTTGTAGTCAGACTCCCCCCACTCCGAAAATGGGGTACAGCACCCTCTGTAACGTTCAAGGGTTGAGGTGAAACTTCGCTGGGCCTTCCAGCAATGTTCAGTGCAGTGGGGATTGTCAGCAAGAGTTGGAATGGCCCCTCCCACCATGGCTGGCCCAGTTTGTCCTTTTTGACGACCTTTATGTCGTCCTAGTCTCCTGGCTTGGAGCGGTTGTTGACCTGTGGGGAAGAAAGATCAGGCGGCAGTAAATTTGCATTTGACACATCTTTCAGTTTGAGTGCTCTGATCATGCTATCTGCCAAGGAATGTTCTTCGTCTACTTTTTGCAACTCTTGTAGTCAATTTTATTGCCTTGTTGAACTGGGCAGATAGGAGTGTTTGCGGGAAGAGTTTGAGCACTTCCTAATGATTCCTCCTAACCAAAGACCATTCGTGACAGAGGCTTTCCCATTTATTGCCTCCTGTTTTAAGGGAGATTCTCTGATTTTGGTTGAATTTGTACTGGGGTAATGGGCGGTAAAAGTCCTACATCAGATGGGCACTTTGTCCACAGTTTTTCAGGAAGCCCAGCCAACTCCCCCCCCTCCTTTTCATTCAAACAAGTGTTGATTAGCCAGGGAAGCGCATAAGCGCGTGCCCTTAACAGCTACACCACTTCCTCATAGCTTATTTAGTCACTTTTCAATCATCTTCCGTTTGCTTCAAGCAAAAGTTTGAAAAGCTTGAGAACGTTTTAACTTAATGGTATGACGCCAAATGTATTAGAGAATCCATATGTCATAAAGTGTTGTATTATTACTGTTGGAAATGATATACTTTTTATCATTGGATTCTAAGTAACGACTTTTGTGTGCAAGATTCTCCGCAGTATGTGACCATCAGGCCTCGTGAAAATGACTTGGGGGCATATGGCCGGCTAATGACTGGAGTCATTAGCCGCGCTATACAATAAGCCCCACAGTTAGCTAGACATGTACAGATCATGAGATTGTCATGGGATGGCTGAAGCAGACAAAGGTCTTATTTAAGATGAAGTCATGAGTACGGCACAGCGATGTATTCCCTAGCGATGTATTCCCTACGTCTTTGTTAAGCTAATGGTCATGAGACGTCCATACTGCCCCGTCCATAAGAGTATCCCCTTTGTTCTGTGGGAATGGGATATAACTATGGAATGTTTTTCCTGTCTGGAAACCTACTCGACCATGTACACTTGCCCCTTTGTTTCTCTCTCAATAAATGGCACGGCCGAAACTCAGAGCAGACTACGAATCACTGCCACACTTGCTGTGTGTCTGTGATCCGTCCTTCTGCGCAGGAGAAAACGCTAAGCCAAGAAAGACCTACCGTCTCCGAGATTGATTTCAGATAAATGTTACAAACCCAACATTTTTGGGGGCTCGTCCGGGATTTCCTGAAAATCTGCTCGCTGATCCGAGGAGTGTTGAAGACGCCGAATCCGTGCACGGCAGGGGTCAAAGGACGCCTGAAGAAAGTCCTGGGGAGCGACGTTCATCCACCAGGCCGGCGAAGTCCAGTTCAGCACCTCTCGGCGGTGACGATTGACGGAATCTTCAAGAGGAATCTCTCGGAGACTTGGTGAGATCTCTTCGTTGGCCGCGTGGTTGGGGTATTTCAGTCCCCAGAAAAAGGGTACCCGGGTAAGGGCGGCGGAGCCCTTGTTGTGAATTCCAAATAATAGGAATTCGGTCTACAGATGTACTTGTAGACGTAAATACACCTCGTTGTGTTAAGAAAATTCCGTGGTGTGAATGGTAGCATGTATCACTCGGTGTTGTGCTGCATGTAACATAGTGGGAAGAAATAACGAATTTCTGTGGAAGCACAGGCAAGAATTCCTCACCAGTAAACTGGTCGAAGCAGGAATTACCACAGAAAGTCGTTATCCCACTAAAGAAACATTCCAACTTTAGAAATCCCTAGGATTTGACAGTTGGACCAAATTGATTAAAATGGGGGGCCGTCAAAGTGTTACTGACAAGGTATCAGGAGATGAAAAGTATATGTTAAATAACTTTCCAGACAGTATCGAATGGTTGACAAAATGGAACAAAAAGTATGGTGTGACTGGTCACCTTAAAGTAGATCAGTGGAAAAATGTAGTTGCCAAACTTGAGGCTAGTGTGATTATGAAAAAAGGAAAGAAAAAAGAAGAAAAGGAAAAAGAATTGGGATGTGCGAAGTTATGGTTAAAAGAGGCTGAAAAACGACGCATAGCTGGACTAAAAGCTAGAGAGGACCGAAAAGCACAGCAAAATAAAATGACTGGTACAATTTGTTTTGTCAAACCAGAGGACAATGAAGGACAAGGACGACAAAGACAGAGACAAAATGACGTGGCACCACAAGGACTTGACGGAGTGAATGGAGAAGCAGTTCAAGCACAACTTGAGCATTCCAGTCTATATCCCACGAGGGAATTACAGGCCGCAGCTAGAGCTGAAGCCAGCGTGCCCCCACCCTATTCTCCGGTCTCTCAGCACACTAGACAAAAGACAAGACGAATGACAGTCCAGCCGCAGGCTGTCCCAGACAAAATGACTGAACTAACACGCGACAAATACTCAGACGAGGAAGGTGATGACCCGATAATGGGCAATTATCCCATGATTCAGGTCCCTAATCCAAATGCCGACGGACCAAATAATCAACACATGTACGTGTTTCGACCTTGGTCAAACAGAGAGTGCAGAGAAGCTGTTGAGGGAATCCCTGATCCACAAGAGGATGTAGAATCCTGGATCAGAGACATGGAAGGAGTAATACACTCATATAGATTAAATGGTAGGGAGGCAGGAGAAGCTTTCCAGTGCTCCATCCCTCGTTTATGGGGAAGAGTGAGGGGAGATTACACAGGTAGAACTAATCAAGGGGAAGTTTTCCAATACCCAGATGATGGACAATTAAGAGGTCCATATTTGGCTCAACTAAACGCTTTATGGGACCGATGTAGAACAACATTTAGGAGAAGAGCTGATTATGGACGTTTGGCAGGGATAAAACAAAAATTGGGTGAGGATGTTGATGACTTTAGGGTGAGATTTGAAAAAGAATTTAGAGTTCACAGTGGAATTCCCGCAGACGACCAAGACGCAGGCCCCTACCAACAACAATTAAAAAATGCCCTTTTAAATGGAATGGAATCCAAAATCAGTGAATGGATTCGGAAACACAATGTAGAGGTAGACACAGCTAGTGTTTCCACTGTAATGCAATGGGCTAGACATGCTGCTAAAATTGTAAAGAAACCTAAAACTCCAACAGGGTCAGCTGGAGTTTTTTGGGCAGACTCGGACTGCGTGGAAGAATCAGAATTCTTCTATCAAAACCACCTGCCCTATCGAGGCCGAGGTGGACGCAGAGGAAATTTCAGGGGGAGAGGTAGAGGATCAGCATCCAAAAATCCTCCCCGCTGGTCTGGCGACCCCAATGCCTGCTGGTATTGTGGAGAAAAAGGCCACTGGGCCAAAGAATGTCCTAAAAAGAAAAAAGGACCGAGGCCAGAACAGAGCGCATGACTAAATGTTGAAGACAGGCATGCTCTCTTGGATGTTTTTACAGCAGTCGAATCATTGAGTAACTTAAAAGAAAAACCATTAATAGATTTAATTGTTAATGAACAAAAAGTAACCTTTTTGTGTGATTCTGGCGCCTGTACATCAGTTTTAAGACACAAAGTTAAGGGCCTGACCACTGGAAAACAGTCAATTTGGGTCAAAACAGCTAATGGTCAGACATACTTGGAACACATGACCCTACCACTAAAGGTTAAAGATCCAGAAACAGGCAGCGTGACTTCAGCACCAGTTGTCTATTCACCACACTGTCCTGTAAATCTCCTGGGAAGGGACTTAATGTCAGCCCTGGGCACAGCTGTGCTCCCACTAAAAGATGGGATGACAGCAGCCAGAGTGCCACACCTCTTACTCACAGAGGATGATGAAGCCGTTTACTATTCACTTGATTTCCCACACTCCCTCTGTGACAGAGAAACTGCAGATCTGATCAAATTTGCAAAATCCACCATTTCTGATTTACAAGATGAAATGCAGTACACCAAATTACATGTCACAATGAAAGTTTCACCATGTACAGACAGTGAATATAGTGAGGAGTTCCTAAACCAGCCCTCCGTTCCAGTGTCCATTGACTATATATATTCTGATCACAGATCATTTGCAGGTGCCACAGTAATCTTACCTACAAATCTAAAAAACATGTATAGAGGAGGGTCAATACCCCACGTGTCACTTTTGAAACCAGAACATATTCAGTGGAAAGACACTGGTCCGAAGCTAAAAATAGCTGTCACAGCAACTGATTATAAGCCTTGTGAAATGGGATGGGAAGCTCCAATTTGCGAATACAGCCCAAGCTGTGACATGTACAGACATAAATTTTGCATGTTATTTACAGCTACCCCAAAAATCCATGCCCTAGAATGACAGACAGCAACAATTGCATTTTCAGAAGAGGATGAAAAAGATTTGAAGAATGTAGATCCTGTTGTGTGGGCCACGGGCCCGACAGATGTTGGTCTGATTACAGCCATTCCACCTGTGGAAATTAAACCGATATCTTCTTACAGACCCAGAGTAAAACAGTATCCTCTGAAGCCTGAAGCTTCTATAGGCATTGAACCAGTCATTAAAGACCTATTAAAAGCAGGAATAATTAGGAAATGTAACGACTCTCCATGTAATACACCTATATTCCCAGTTCAAAAAGCAGAGGCATCAAAGTGGAGAATGATCCAGGATTTGAGAGCTGTAAATGATGCAGTGCAGACCAGAGCACCAAATGTTCCTGATCCGCACACATTACTAAATTCATTACAGCCAAATAGGACTCATTTTACAGTGATTGATTTAAGTAATGCATTTTTCTCTATTCCTGTTGCTGATGATTCTCAATATTGGTTCGCATTCACCTATAAGGGTCAGGGGTACACCTATACCAGATTACCACAAGGTTTTACCGATAGCCCAACCATTTTCACACAAGCTATCATGAACTGTATGGCTGGTTTCACACCTTCATCTGAGAGCCAAGTACTGGTCTACGTTGATGATATTTTAATTGCTTCAGAAACAAAGGAAGCATGCAGACAGGATTCCCTCCGCCTTCTGCAACACCTAGGCCAGACAGGAAATAAAGTCAGCAAACAGAAGTTACAATGGGTAAAACCAGAAGTAAATTATCTTGGTCATACACTCTCAGCAAAGGGAAGAGCGGTACAACAGGGCAGGAAACAAGCTATATTAGACACACCACGACCTGTCACAAAGAAACAACTTATGTCTTTCTTAGGACTATGTAATTACTGCAGAGCATGGGTTCCATTCTATGCTGAAATGGCTCAACCACTGATAGAGGTAGCTCATGGACAGCTATTAGCACTCAAAGATAAAATTACATGGACACCAGAAGCGGAAGAAGCATTCACAAAATTGAAAATGGCATTGGTTCAAACAACAAATTTGATCCTACCTGATTATAACAAAAGGTTTATGCAAACAGTGGACTGTAAAGATGGGTTTATGACATCAGTGCTGACTCAACAACACGGTATGAAATGGCTACCAATAGCTTTCTATTCCAAAAGACTTGACCCTGTAGCTAGAGCTTTGCCACCATGTGTTCAGGCTATATGTGCCGCCGCAATGGCAGTAGAATCGTCAGCAGATGTTATCTTGTTCCATCCCACAGACCTGTTTGTACCACATGCTGTTGATGTGTTGCTACTTCAAAGTAAAATGAATATGCTGTCTCCAGCCAGGCATTTGTCCTACACAGCTCTGTTGCTGTCACAGCCACACATAACCATTAAACGCTGCACTATATTAAATCCAGCTACTTTACTCCCTACACCAAATGATGGTATACCTCATAATTGTGTAGAGGAAACTGAACAACTGCAGCTACCCAGAGCAGATCTGTCAGACACACCACTCACCTCAGGTAAAACGTGGTTTGTAGATGGATCTTGCTCAAGAACACCAATAGGAAAAACGCAGACAGGTTATGCTGTAGTGGAAAACCCAGATACAGTGATAGAAGCGGCAACGCTTCCTTCGCATTTCTCAGCCCAAGCAGCTGAAATCATTGCACTGACCAGAGCATGCACTCTAGCAGATGGACAAGACCTGACTGTATATACAGGCAGCCAGTATGCATTTTCAACAGTTTTTTATTTTGCAAAACAATGGGAAAGGCGTGGAATGATAACTTCAACAGGAAAACAAATAACACATGCACAACTTCTAATCCAGCTCCTCCAGGCAGTAAAGCTTGCAATTTGCAAATGCGAGGCACACACACGGAGGAAAGACTTGGTATCACTGGGCAATGCCCTAGCAGATAAAATTGCAAAGGAAGCTGCTACAGGCAAATATGGAACCTCAGATCTATTTCTGAGCTTGCCGTCAGATAAGGAGGAACTAATAAATACACAGATTCTGCATGATATGCAACATTTAGCCCCTAAACAGGAACAGAAAATGTGGATAGCTAAAGGTGCACAACTGACAGACAAAGACATATACGTTGTAAATGATAAGCCTGTTCTCCCTAAATCCCTTTTTAAAGCGGCTGCGATTTCGACACATGGGAGTACTCATGTGTCGACAGGGGGGATGCAGGAGCTAATATCACAACACTTTACAACATATGGTTTCAATTTGTACTCAAAACTTTTTTGTAGAGCATGTGAAGTATGCATAAGAAATAATCCACAAGGGAACGTAAGGCCTAAAAGAGGAAAATTCCCGGAACTAACATACCCGTTTCAAATGTTGCATATGGACTTCATAGAACTAAACAGGTGTGGACTGTACAAATACTGTTTAGTCCTAATCGATTCCTTTTCAAGGTGGACAGAAATAGTCCCAGCAAAAAATGCAGATGCTATAACAGTAGCAAAGGCTATCTGCAAAACCATCATTCCCAACTATGGCATCCCAGAGACCATTTACAGCGACAATGGGCCACATTTTGTCAATTCAGTCATTAACAAAATGGCTGAACATTTGCAGATTACATTAAAAAATCATTGTTCCTATCATCCATCGAGCGCTGGCCTTGTTGAAAGGACAAATGGAACAATTAAAAATAGACTAACCAAATGCATGGCAGAAACAGGAAGACCATGGCCCGAATGTCTAGATTTGGTAAAACTCTATATGAGGATTACGCCCTGTAGCAAGGGTTTAACCCCTTATGAGATCATTCATGGCAGAGCATACAGGCTCCCTCTGTTCTCACATGATCTAGACATAGCCACAGAAGAGCTAACTTTAGCTGACTACATGATCAAAACCATGCAAATGAAAGAAGTCTCAAATGCAAATTTACTGCCCTCCACTCCTTTATCCCCACAGGATGACTCAGCGAAACCAGGCGACTGGGTTTTCATCAAAGTAATCAAGAGAAAGACGTGGTCTTCACCCCGGTGGGAGGGACCATTCCAAGTCCTACTTGCCACACCCACCGCTGTCAAGATTGCAGAAAGACCCACCTGGATACATCTCAGCCACTGTAAGCTGCAGAGAGTGCTTGACCCCTAGGCCCCGGTCAGGACGAAGTCTGGCTACAAAGGGGGTGTCAATTATAGTTTGGCATCAGTCTCAAACCGGTGAAGATCTAAGAATCCTGACCATTTAGCTCCCTGGGGGTTCAGGTGGCTCTGTGGAACTGAACAGAAAATGGCACTCAGAGGAGTGCTTGTCTGTGCTGTGGCTGTAGCATGCTTGCCGATGACATGGAGTGTCCAGGGTCCCCAAGGGGAAAGGGGAACTCCCACCCGAATCAAGAGAATGACGACCGAACTGTTGACAAAGTATATAACGATAAACCCAGATATACCACATGCAGACAACATGTGGTACCAGTATGTGTCAATGTTGGCCAAAGCATCCAACCAAACTGAATGTTACGTATGTTCCATAATGCCACGATCAAGTCAACAGCCCGTCCTACATGCCCGACCGATGCCAGAGAAAAATGGATGGTGTTTCGCATTACTAAGGGCTTTTGGGTTTGATCCCCTCGAAGGACTGAAACGGTCAGGAATTACCGATGCACAACTGGCCACCCATCCCTGTTACAACATCTCTAGGCCATTCACAATAGTGGCAAAAAGTTCTGTTGTCACACCCGCTCCAGTGACTCTCGAAGTGAGTAAAGCCATCTCACATCCCTTGTGCTTCCGACGAAGACGTGTTGATGGAATAAAGGTGGGAGATACAAAGCGCTGCATCACCACCGCACTTCTAGAAGGTACCGGCGAGACCTCGATGAATACCACAGTAGCAATCAGACAAATCCTAGCAGGAGGCGAAAATCCCCATTCTATCATCGAAGGGGGATGGTGGCTCTGTGGTCGCCGAGGCTACGCAGTCCTTCCCGGACGATGGGATGGCACGTGAGCCCCCGTATATGTGTCAGATCACACTGTGTTCCTCAGTCTGACACATTTTCAGGAACATCATCAACGAAAGACCCGTGCAGCTGTGGCTCCCACCTTCCGTCCCTACGACAGCGTCTGGGGCTCAGACGTACCAGATGAATACAAGCTTTGGAGCACAGGACAAAAGGTGGCGCTCACACTCTTTCCACAGGCGGGTGTGGCTAAAACTATTCTCAGAATAGAAACCATGGACTACAGGTTGAAGAGCTTTGCCAATTTTACTCTTGAAGCCCTTACAGGTTACCAGACAGAGCTGCAGGCTCTGAGAATAATGGCACTACAGTCCCGAATGGTTTTGGACCTCCTGACTGCTGAAAAAGGAGGTGTGTGTGAAATAGTTGGTACTTCCTGTTGTACCTACATCCCAGGAGAAAACGACACCCACATCGAATATGCGCTACAAGGACTTCGGAACCTCCGTAAGGCTATGTCCCAAGATGAAGCTCCAGCCAAGGATGCCCATCCCTTTTGGTGGCTGTTTTACGGTGATTGGAGGCAACTTCTCTTGAAGGTTGCAATTGTTTTAGTTGCCATACTGTTATTTCTCTGTATTTTTACATCGTGCATCATACCTTGTATTCGTCACATGATGACTAAAATGTTGACATCAGCGTTTGCTGTCCAGAATATCATGTTGGTCCAGCGTGAACAAGATGAGTGGGACCACCTTGCGTAAATCACCTACTTGTCTATTTTTCTTCCTATTGATGATCCAAAAGAAAAAAAGGGAAAAAACATTCCATTATGACGAACTCAGCTAAAGCCGAATGGAGAGCTGTAGTTCTGATAAACTCTGGAATGTAAACGTTCATGCTTTTTGATGGTACTATACTATATTGTGTAAGCATATACTCATTTATACACATATGTAGTTATTAGTTGATGTTTTGTTTTCCCATGAATTCCAATGTTAAAAACAGGAGGGAATGTTGGAAATGATATACTTTTTATCATTGGATTCTAAGTAACGACTTTTGTGTGCAAGATTCTCCGCAGTATGTGACCATCAGGCCTCGTGAAAATGACTTGGGGGCATATGGCCGGCTAATGACTGGAGTCATTAGCCGCGCTATACAATAAGCCCCACAGTTAGCTAGACATGTACAGATCATGAGATTGTCATGGGATGGCTGAAGCAGACAAAGGTCTTATTTAAGATGAAGTCATGAGTACGGCACAGCGATGTATTCCCTAGCGATGTATTCCCTACGTCTTTGTTAAGCTAATGGTCATGAGACGTCCATACTGCCCCGTCCATAAGAGTATCCCCTTTGTTCTGTGGGAATGGGATATAACTATGGAATGTTTTTCCTGTCTGGAAACCTACTCGACCATGTACACTTGCCCCTTTGTTTCTCTCTCAATAAATGGCACGGCCGAAACTCAGAGCAGACTACGAATCACTGCCACACTTGCTGTGTGTCTGTGATCCGTCCTTCTGCGCAGGAGAAAACGCTAAGCCAAGAAAGACCTACCGTCTCCGAGATTGATTTCAGATAAATGTTACAAACCCAACAATTACTATCTTTCACTATCTGTCCTACTCCCTTGTTGGATTTTGTCCACAATTTAGGGAGCGCGCTATCTGCGCCTCACGGCAAAAGCCATTGCCAATCAACTGTTATCCAATTTACTCACTGCGTGCTCGTTTGATTTCTTCAGATTTAGGAAAATGCTCAGACACTGAAGCAGAAATTAGACTTACACAGGTTGGTTGAGTTCAATCACAATTCTTGTTCAGAAAGCTCTGTTCTCAGGAAAGTACAATACAGCGCTGGGCCCTTCAAGAGCAGAAAGTCTCCATTCAGAAAAGGCAACGTTCAAGGTTCTTTGGTCAGCTTATATTCAGTTGAACATGCCGGTGTGGGCCGAGTTTGATGGGTGATGAGTCAGGGGTGTGGCAGGTTTGCAGGAGATTCTGATTCCATGGGAGTGGGAGCTGGTTATGGGCGATTCGGTGTGTAGGTGGGGGCTGTTGGTGTGTGTGTGTGGGGGCTGTTATCTTCCATCCCGTCTTTCGGCCTTGGTGATCTTCTTTGGCCGAGTTCTTGGGTGGGGGCTGTTGTCTTCCCTCCCGTCTTTCGGCCTTGGCGATCATCTTTGGCCGAGTCTTTGGGTGGCTCCTTCTGGCACCTGCTGGTTTTATCTCCACGTGACCTTCCTGTGAACATTCTCCTCCAATCTTGCCCATACACTGTCGCACCTCATCGTTTCATCATTCTTTCAATTTTGTCATTTTGTACGAAATTATGTGAGGTTTTGGCTGTGACATCATTAATCTATTACTGTTCCCTGACTATGCAAACTTTGTTCTTTTGATACTCCATGTCTTTGCTTACGTCATTATATTCTTAGTTTAATCATGCTTCCAACCGTATCTTTTCTTTGTTAAACAAAATATTTCCCTCTGTGCAGAGCGTTCAGTAGTAATCGAAAAGCTGGCGTCTCGCATTAGGCAACATATGACATTTAGTCAAAACACAAGATATAATCGAGTACTGAACGGTCAAGACGACTCTGGCCGTGTCCATGATTTAGAGAAAAAACATCAGGCATGCATTTCACAGTTCCTCAAGGGCCATTAAGCTATTTAGGCAATATATCAAAAGACATTTGTTATTTCAAAGTGCTCAGAAATATATATCAGATCAAAGTTATAAAAACCTTGGTCATTACCACCTATCAAAAATGTCTAGTTATGTCTTCTTTATTGATTTGGTGTGTAGGTATAATTATATGCTTAAAATGTTTATTTTATTGATTTAATATGTGAATATACTTTTCTGCTTATGTACTTTATTCAATGCGGTTTGAGCATATCTGTTTTTGTAGCTAGGCAGGACTTTTTGTATTTCGACCCCATTCCTTCACTAAAGTACACACACCGTTGACAACAAAAAGTCTGTACGTGACATAGAGGATGAATATGCCGACGTATTTCAAGGAATAGAAAAACTCCAGATGATACACAAAATACAGTTGGTAGACAACTACAAACCAATAATTCACTCGCCTTGTAAAGTACCACAAGCCATAAGGGAGAAACTCAAAGTAGAATTGCAGCGGCTGGAAGAACTCAACATCATTGAAAGGGTTGAAGAACCCACCAAATGGATCCACTCACTGGTAATTGTGGAAAGACCTGACAAACCACTAAGGTTGTGTATCGACCCAAAAGAACTTCACAAAAGTGTTAAAAGGTAGCACTTTCAATTCCAACAAGGGAAGAGATATTTGGAGAACTAGCCGGAGCAAAATATTTGTCAACGTTAGATGCTTCCTCCGGGTTTTGGCAAGTCTGCCTGGACAAGGAATGCTCCAGGATTTGCACTTTCAACACTCTGTTCGGGCGTTACTCCTTTAAGAGACTGCCTATTGGTCTAACATCCGCACCTGAAGTCTTCCACAGAACTGTACAGCAAATATTTGACAGGGTGCCTGCCGCTAAGGTCTACATTGATGACATATTGATTAGTGGATCCACTATTGAAGAACATGATGCCAGGCTAACTCAAGCTTTAGAAGCTGCCCGGCCGCATGGGTTGAAGCTAAATGCAAAAAAATGTGAATTCAGAAAAACAAAATTCACCTATTTAGGTGAAGTGTTAACGTCAAAGGGACTCCAAGTCAGTCAGAGTAGGTTTACAGCCATCAAGAAAATGCCACGCCCAACACATAAAGAAGGTGTGCAACGCTTTCTGGGCATGGTAAACTATGTTGGTAGATTTGTACCTAACCTGTCATTACATACAGCCCAGATGAGAAGCTTGCTATGGAAAACCACAGAATGGTGTTGGAATAATAATCATCAAAAGGAGTTTGAGGAACTACAACAATTAATCGTGCAGGCCCCTGTGTTAAGGTTTTACGACGAAATGCGCAAAACAAAAATCTCGGCAGTGTCACGTATCGTCCCCAACTGCTCCACTATGTGTCTGTTGTCTTGGTTTCTGTCTGTGTGCTCGCCCCTCCCCTCCTCTGTGCCCATGGTCAGTGCGATTATTCCCACCTGCCTCTCGTTACCTGTCGTGGAAATAAGTCCTGTCTGCCCCTCACTCCCTGTCGGATCATTGGTTGTGATTGTTCGGTGTTGGATTTACGTTGAGTGTTCCTGTCATGAGGTCTTTTTGGTTCCTGTTGTCGTCCGGTCTTGGTGTCGTCATGTCCTGATGTCGTCTGGTTACACGTCCTGGTCAGTCATTCATGTTATTGTGGTTACATCGTGTCAGTTTGCCTTATTTGAGTTCACCAATAAACCCTGGTCCAAGCTGCACCTGATCGTCCTGCTCCATGCTCCACCCGACCGTGACAGAATGATCCGACCACCAAAACGACCAGCGCTTGGACCCCCCTCCACCACCAGCTCCCGCTGCGACGCCCGATCCACGTCTGAGCAGGTTCCAGCGCCGTGGGCTCCACAGCTGCCGTCGAACTTGTTCCCGCGACACCGGACCCGCGGCCGCCACCAGACTTCGCTCCAGCGACGCCGGACCCGCGGCCGCCATCAGACTCGCGGCCACAATTGGCCTCACCCCGGCGTCACTGGACCCACGGCCGTCGTCGGACTTCTTGCCAGCAACACCGGACCCTCGGTCGTCGCCGGACGTTGAGCCAGCTGCACCTGGCTCCACTCCCACTGCTGCGGCGCGTGATGGCTCCTGCCGCTACGCACAGCCACGCCTTCTGAAATGGCGCAGATCGCGGTACGGACTTTCAGAGTTGCCGCCGATCGCGGTTAAGACTTCCAGCGTCGCCGCCAATTGCTGTATGGACTTCCAGAGTCGCCATCCGAATGCATTTTATGTTTGGGTTGCCGCCCGAGTGCGGTTCATGTGTGTGTTGCCGCAGATTGCGGTTCAGTTTAGGGTTGCCGCCCGAGTGCAGTTTAGGTTAGGGTTGCCGCCCGAGTGCGGTTCAGGTTAGGGTTGCCGCCCGAGTGCGGTTCAGGTTAGGGTTGCCGCCCGAGTGCAGTTCAGGTTAGGGTTGCCGCCCGAGTGCGGTTCGTGTTCCCCAAGTGCTGCCGATTGCGGTTCCGGTCCCCAGTGTGTGCCGCGAGTGTGGCCCTGGGTCCCTGAACGCCGCCGAGTGCAGTTCTGTTCCCCAAATCGTCGCCCGAGTGCGGTTCCGTTCCCTAAGTCGCCGCCAGAGTGTGGTTCTGTCCCCTACTGTCCGCCCGAGCGCGGGTCTGTCCCCCAAGTCGCCGCCCGAGCGCGGTTCTGTTCCCCAAGTCGCCGCCCGAGCGCGGTTCGGTTCCCCAAGTCGCCGCCCGAGCGCGGTTCGGTTCCCCAAGTCGCCGCCCGAGCGCAGTTCGGTTCCCCAAGTCGCCGCCCGAGCGCAGTTCGGTTCCCCAGGTCGCCGCCCGAGCGCGGTTCGGTTCCCCAAGTCACCGCCCGAGCGCGGTTTGGTTCCCCAAGTTTTTTTTTTTTTTTTTTTGGGACGTCGGGGGCCGTCCCTTGTGGGGGGGCTTCTGTCACGTATCGTCCCCAACTGCTCCACTATGTGTCTGTTGTCTTGGTTTCTGTCTGTGTGCTCGCCCCTCCCCTCCTGTATGCCCATGATCAGTGTGATTATTCCCACCTGCCTCTCGTTACCTGTCGTGGAAATAAGTCCTGTCTGCCCCTCACTCCCTGTCGGATCATTGGTTGTGATTGTTCGGTGTTGGATTTACGTTGAGTGTTCCTGTCATGAGGTCTTTTTGGTTCTTGTTGTCGTCCGGTCTTGCTGTCGTCATGTCCTGATGTCGTCTGGTTACACGTCCTGGTCAGTCATTCATGTTATTGTGGTTACGTCGTGTCAGTTTGCCTTATTTGAGTTCACCAAAACACCCTGGTCCAAGCTGCACCTGGTTGTCCTGCTCCATGCTCCACCCGACCGTGACAGGCAGATGCTTCTAAATCAGGGTTAGGGGCAGTTCTACTACAGGAATATGTAAACAGATGGAAACCTGTGGCATATGCCTCCAGAGCACTCACAGGGGCGGAATCTAATTATGCGCAAATTGAAAAAGAAGCGCTGGCCTTGTCCTATGCATGTGAGAAATTCCATGTATACATATATGGTAGAACAGTGTGGGAAGAGACTGATCACAAACCACTTATCCATCCATCCATCCATCCATCCATCCATCCATCCATCCATCCATCCATCCATCCATCCATCCATCCATCCATCCATCCATCTTCTTCCGCTTATCCGGGGTCAGGTCGCGGGGGCAGCAGCTTTAGGAGGGACTCCCAGACTTCCCTCTTCCCACCCACTTCATCCAGCTCATCCCGGGGGATCCCAAGGCGTTCCCAGGCCAGCTGAGAGACATAGTCTCTCCAGCGCGTCCTGGGTCGTCTCCGGGGTCTCCTACTGGTGGGACATGCCCGGAACAGCTCCCCAGGGAGGCGTCCAGGAGGCATCCTGATGAGATGCCCGAGCCACCTCATCTGGCTCCTCTCAACGTCGAGGAGTAGCGACTCTACTCCAAGTCTCTCCCGGATGACCCAGCTTCTCACCCTATCTCTAAGGGAGAGCCCGGACATCCTGCGGAGAAAACTCATTTCATGGCCCGACGTCTCCGCGCTGGCCCCTCTTCCGCTTCCTCGCAGACCCGCTGCCGACGCATCCCAACAATGCTCCAGGACGGAGCAGTCTGAGCTCACGACGCAGTCCAACCGGGGGAGGAAGAGCAGGCCAGTCTGGCGTCGCTCCATGACGAAGCAGTCCGAGCGCCCTTAATCTCTCCGCACCAAAGTCCAGAACGCCATAAAACCCACTTCCGCCGATGTTGAGCAGAACATGCCCGCTGCACTAGTAGCACGACGTATCACACAAGACGAACACACCCAAAACTGCCGGACAAACACTCAGTAAACACACACAAGACACCGAACGGGACAGAGAGTGGCCGCTGCGTGTGCACGCGCCGCCATCTTGAATTGTATCCGGGATCTCGTTCTTTCGGACACGACCCATAGCTCGTGACCATAGGTGAGGGTAGGAGCGTAAATCGACCGGTAAATTGAGAGCTTTGCCTTTTGGCTCAGCTCTCTCTTCACCACAACGGACCGGTACAGGGTCCGCATTACTGCCGACGCTGCACCGATCCGCCTGTCGATCTCGCGCTTCATCCTCCCCTCACTCGTGAACAAGACTCCAAGATCTTTGAACTCCTCCACTTGGGGCAGGATGGAAATAAAAGTTTTCAGCCTACAGAGGGCTCAGTATACAGACACCCCAAAAATCAAAGTGAAAAAATGATATGGCAGGCTTGTCCTTTTTGCCTAAATTCAATTTCTGCAACTCAAAATTCTTTTCGATATCTTGTGTGGCCCCCACAAGCTTGTATGCTTGCTTGACAACGTCGCGGCATGCTCCTAATGAGACGACGGATGGTGTCTTGTGAGATGTCCTCCCAGATCTGTCTAAGGGCATCAGTGAGCTCCTGTAAAGTCTGAAGAGCAACCTGGTGGCGTATGATGGACCAAAACATTATGTCCCAGAGGTGTTCTATCGGGTTTAGATCAGGTGATTGTGAGGGCCATTCAATTGTGTCAATTCTTTCATCCTCCAGATACTGTCTGCATACTCTTGCCACAATAGGCCGGGCATTGTTGTGGATCAGGAGGAACCCAGGACCTACGGCACCAGTGTAGGGTCTGACCATGGGTGCAAGGATTTCATCCCGATACCTAATGGCAGCCAGACTGCCGTTCTCTAGCCTGTAGAGGTCTGTTCGTCCCTCCATGGAAATGCCTCCCCAGACCATTACTGACCCACCACCAAACCGGTCATGCTGAATGATGTTGCAGGTAGCGTAGCGCTCTCCTTGGCTTCTCCAGACCCTTTCGCGTCTATCACAGGTGCTCATGGTAAACCTGCTCTCATCTGTGAAAAGCACAGGGCGCCAGTGGCGGACTTGCCAGTTCTGGTGTTCTATGGCAAATGCCAATCGAGCTCCACGGTGCTGAGCAATGAGCACAGGAAACACTACAGGACGTCGTGCCCTGAGGCCACCCTCGTGAAGTCTGTTAGCTGACTGTTTGGCAGAGACATTCACACCAGTAGCCTGCTGGAGGTCATTCTGTAGGGCTCTGTTCCTCCTTGCACAAAGCAGCAGATATCGGTCCTGCTGATGGAACGAGGACCGTCTACGGCCCTGTCCAGCTCTCCTAGAGTAACTGCCTGTCTCCTGGAATCTCCTCCATGCTCTGGAGATTGTACTGGGAGACACGTCAAATCTTCTTGCAACAGCACGCATAGATGTGCCATCCTGGAGGAGTTGGACAATCTGCGCAACTTCAGGAGGGTTAAGAAATCGCCTCATGCTCCCAGTCGTGATAATGACTCCAGCTAAAGCCAATACTTGTGAAAAAACAGTTAAAAAAAGATCAAGAGGGAGGAACTTGAAATGGCCTCCACCTGCAAAATCAGTCCTGTTTTGGGGACCATCTCGTTGTTGCCCCTCTAGTGTAGTGCACCTGTTGTTAATTCCATCAACACCGATGCAGTTGAAACAGATTAACAACCCCCTCTGCCACGTGCCTCACCAAAACCTTATCAGAAAAGTCTAATTGAATTCATGCCATACCCTGATAAAAAACTGTTCCTTTAATTTTTTTGAGCAGTATATTTTTCCCATTACAAATAATGGAAAAAAATTTAGTCCGTTCCAAGACTTTAAGCATTTTTTTCATTTGCGCATATTTTCCGATCGCGCAACTAGAGCGCACCGCCGAACGCGCTGGTTGTATTATTGCGACAGAGCCGTCGCTGAAATTTAGAAAATAATTTTAAACTCCTGATGTACTTCCCAAAATTCAAGTGGACCTAAGTGTGCAGGGTGCTTAATTTTGTCCGATCGCGCAAACGTAGCGCGTCGACGACCGCACAACTACACTGCGCTGATCGCATTATTGTGACAGAGCCATCGCTGAAATTTAGAAAATATTTTTAAAGTCCTGATGTACTTTCCAAAATTCAAGTGGACCTCAGTGCACAGGGAGCTTAATTTAGTCCAATCGCGCAACCGCAGCGCGCCGGGTGCTCACTGTCACATTGCTTTAAGAGCGTCTTTGTGTTCTGAGTTGTAAGATGACGCTGCTTTCAAGCCATGCCCATCTGAAGCAGTTCCTGATCCCTTTCTACTTGTCTATTTCCCTGGCACGATCCTCGTCTTTTTTCTCTAAAACCTTCACCATGCTGGCTAAAACTTCTGCTAATTAAGCAAATCATTGGCAAATGATGTGAGGAAAGTAGCGCCAAAATGCTGCCGAAAAAAAGGCGGCTGTTGTCGCAATACTGCTGCCAGCTGCCGCCCCCTGTATAAAAACAATTTTCTCAACGGATCTACACGATTCACGAAAATGATACTCCCGACGGAAAAAACTCGGAAATCCGTGGATCCGCGGAAGATTCTCATCCCTCAGTACAGGGGTCATCAACCTTTCTTAAACCGAGAGCTACTTTCTGGGTTAGGGTTAGGGTCTCCCCTAGTCAAAAGTTGTCAAAATGTGAATTTTGAAAAATTGAAAAGAAAAGGAAAATGTTCAATAAAAGTAGAAAAAAAAAAAAGTGGGGGGGGGATTTGTCTCCCCTAGTCAAAAGTTGTCAAAATGTGAATTTTGAAAAATTGAAAAGAAAAGGAAAATGTTCAATAAAAGTAGAAAAAAGAAAAAGGCAAATAAAAATGGAGAAATAAGAAACTTAATGGGGAAACGGGAACAGTGTGAGTGACATGTCTGGTGTGAATGATGAATGAGAAAGAAGAAATGCCCCGAGAGAGGGCACGTGAAAAAGGATGAGATGTCTGGGACATCGCTGATTGACTGTCACGAGAATAATAATACAAAAGTTTCATAAAACGTGGACTTTATTTTGGCGACAGGTCCGGATGAGGATGTAAATTTTAGCTGTGTGAATGGGGCGGAAACACAGATACGATTGAACACTGCTTGCAACAAGAGACGTGCGCCACCTAGCCACCGGAGGCGAAATTCCCGGGACGTGCTGGGATGTTGAGATCACACCCAATGGCCATACAGGCCGAGTGTTCAGTGGCGGCATTTGTCTCTGTCAAGGTCGCACTAAAAAAGGTCGCTTGTTGCAGACTGCATTTGGCAAATAGGAGAAGTGCGCAGCCTTGGCATCCGTAGCTGTGTGAATGAATGTGTGAAAAATACCTGCCAGGTCTGGGACCTAGGAGTGCCAAAGAGAATGAAGCGCGCAGACGACGTTATTTGGGCACTGATCAGATTAGGAGTGTGTACGAGTTTGCAAAGTTTCCCCGGCGGACGGTTGGCGCGTTAGCCTCTTAGAGATACTCTTTGGGCAACTTAACGGGGTGAAATGGTGCGCTGCGGTCGTACCCAAGTCGACACGGTTCGATCGCGATTGTCGAGACGCGCTGTGATAGCATGCACGCCTGTCAAAGTCTGATGAGATTTACGGCTTGCAGCAGACCGCAATTGGCAAATAGGAGAAGTGCGCAGCCAGTAGAAATTGGAAAACGTGGAAAAAGAGGCCTCAGGGGGTTTAATATTGGTATACCATGTAAGAAAAGTAAATTGTGTGCACACTAAAGTTAGAAATCTGCAGTATAAGGGGGAAAACAAAGCGCTTTTGGAGAAACAAAGACAAGGAATGCGCAGGGCATGTTTGTGAGTGCGCCTGCGCACGGGAAACAGCTGCTATAATGACCAAATTGCATAGAAGCGGTTGGAAAGAATTGAAACGGGGGTCAGATTTGGATCCCTTTTTTGTGCTGTTTCCTATGTGTTTGTGCTAATCTCTGTAAGATATATATGTCAGTCTGTTGTCGTTCTTTTGTGTGTGCTCAGGGGATCCCCATGTGTGTGTGTGTGTGTGTGTGTGTGTGTGTGTGTGTGTGTGTGTGTGTGTGTGTGTGTGTGTGTGTGTGTGTGTGTGTGTGTGTGTGTGTGTGTGTGTGTGTGTGTGGAATAAGGTGGAAGTGGAGAAGTTTTGAGCGGGGAGGGGACCGAGTAGGGAGGCCGCGCTCGCTCCAAGGTGCGTGCCTGTAGGATGGGGGGCTGGGTGCGCGCTGTCAATCGTGCACTTATCTGATGTAAGCGACCGGTTCTCCGTTTAAAGGGTAAAATTCTGTACTTTAGCCCCTCTGCAGTAACGCAGCCTGTAGGGGAGATGAGAATTGATTTAAGTCGGTACGGAAAGAAGATTCGTTCCGAGTCTAACCGCTGTTCAGGTAACTAATCTATTGTTAGATTAATTCCATCATTTCCGGACGCCAGTCCCGCTGAAATCAAAGAAACCCGAGGGTTGAGTAACTACTTTGTCGAGACCCAGGATCTCCTCGATCGCGGCCGTTTCAGCGGCTCTCCTTTCCTATTAAGATTGTTGATTTTGTTATCCGCTCAGAATAGTTTAGCTGTCTTTGTTAAGACCGCAAGAACTCATTTATTTTCACTAGCGTACACTCACACTAGCTGAGCTTAATTTCTGCCCATAGTCTATATATAGATGCTCCAATTTCCGTAACATCTGTCGTCCTCAAATGACGACCAGCATTCGTGCCAGTTGTATACAGTTATAACCAGTCTTTGACCTGTCGAAACCGGAATCGCCGCCATCTGGCCAGTGTATGAGTCAGTCGTGCTAGGTGAATGAAGCCGGACGGTTGCGATTCACGATGGAACATGATCAAAAGTGAGCTCCAGGATATTATGATAGACTCGAGATAGAGGGGTGAAACTTTTAGGGAACAATTATCACATAATGGTTATTGACTGATGTGATTGCAGTGATGATTCGCCCTGACGTATTTCCTCCATGTATTATTTTATGCAAAACATCTATATATAGACTATGGGCGTCTATGGGTACAAAATCGGTGCTGGATGTCCTCAATGCAATTGAAGGTGAAGATGAAGACGCAGCTGTGGATGAAATCTTCATTGCTCCCCCCGTCATCAGTGTGGAGTCTGCGCCTGACAAAATTCCCGGACGCCAGACCTCTCGCCGCCCCCACGATTGTCGTCGGAAAGAGCGCAAATCAGAAGCTGGACTTCTTCCTTTTTGATGTATATCTTCACCTTGTTCAAGACTCCAACTTCCAGCTCACCATTGGAGAATTGAAGCGCGTGTTGGGGATCTTGGTGCTCTCGGGTTACCACTCTCTCCCCAGTCGCCGACACGACTGGAGCACAGATGAAGATCTCCAGTGCGCCCTCGTCGCTGGGGCCATATCACGCCACAGGTTCGAGGAGATCATCCGCTACATTCACTGCGCAGACAACGCGCACCTGAACCTCAGCGACCGGATGACAAAGCTGGGTCCCATGATGGACATCCTCAACACTCGGTTCAGGGAGGCGTATCCAATGGACTGCAATGTTGATGTGGACGAGGCAATGATTGAATATTTTGGAAGACACCAAATCTTGTCTGTCATGTACGACACGGCAAACAAGATTGCGCTCACTCGGTGGAAGGATAACGCCGTGGTCACCATCGCCTCCACCCTCGCCGCCGAGCATCCTCTGCAGAAGGCGTCACGCTGGTCAGCGAAGGAGAAGATGAAGGTGGCAGTGGACCAGCCATTTGTTGTCCAGCTGTACAACCGCAGCATGGGCGGCACGGACCGCGCCGACCAGAGCATCGGGCTCTACCGCATCAACATGCGCTGGAAGAAGTGGTGGTGGCCGATATTCACCTGGATGCTGGACGCGGCCGTCTTCAATGCATGGGTGCTGCACCGGCTGGATGAGCATAGCGGGATGTCTCTGCTGGACTTCCGACGCGAGGTGGCCGAACTCTGCTTGCAGAACCAGGCGTCACTCGAGCTCGGAGAGTGGGCAGACCACGCCTGTGCGCAGTTGCCGATGACTCGCGCTTCGACGGCATGGAGCACTGGCCGGAAGTGGCGGAGCAAGGCCGAAAGTGCGCACTGCCGACTTGCAAATCGCGTCCGTCCAGTGCGTGCTCTAAGTGCCGCGTGGCACTGTGCATGAAGTGTTTCCGTGGTTACCACCAGCCGGAACAGAATGTGTGAGAAGCACCGGTCGCGTGATCCGTTTTCTGACCGGAAGTGGCGGCGCAAGGCTGAACATGATCACTGCTGAGTTACAAATCACGGCCGTCCACTGCGTTTATGGTATCGCAATCTTCAGTCCACTGCGCTTATTGTACCATGGTTTTGTACCGTTTTCCCAGAAAGTTTGTTGCCAATAAATACGGCTATGAAAGCCAACTTGTGTTCATAGAAACTTCGGCATTTTCTTACGACTGGTCCCCGTACCCTGGGGATGACGGCCGCTGTTGACTGGAGGCGTTGCACATGCATGCCCATTGAAAATTGCGGAAATGGTCCCTTTCATGTTGCAGACAGCTGTTCCGTGCAAAACACAACTAACTCTGAACATTCAAATAAATTACATCACGTGACACTTGTAAATCGTCAGAATGCTCCGATTTTTGTGCACGTATCAGCCCATAGTCTATATATAGATCCCGCATATCTCGTGAACGTGACGTCATAAACAAAAAAGCGTGGTGTATTCGTACTTAGGGACACCTCAGGACCCAGAAAATATGCACCTTTTTAGAAAGAAAAATTTGGGCAGATCCGGATTAAGTTTGAGTTTGAGTTTATTCACGCAATATCCAAGACATACAACATGATACAACAAACAGTATTACACAGTCGAATGCGTCAAAGGTCACCCCAAGCAAGCTATTTAAAGCTTTTAATAGGGGGCCTGGTTTCCCATAAGTATCAGATATTGGCCAGATATCCTTACATTATGAACAAACATACAGATATATAATAGACAATAACAATAAACACACAATAAGGTACAATACACAATAAACATATGACAAGTAATAGATAGTCTCAGTATTCTGGTTACACTGGATTTGATGTAAAGTACATTAGCAATTAATAAATTAACAACAGGACACAGGTGTTCATGCGATTAATGATCAGCACATTAAACTTACATTGATAGGAGTTGATTTTTAAGATTTGCCTTGAAGATGGATATGGATTGCAACATTTTTAGTGTTTCGTCAAGTTCATTCCAAATCTGTGGTCCTCTGCACACAATGCTATGCTAAAGCTTGTAGATTTTAGTTTACGTTTTTTCCCAATGATTGGATTGCTATTCCTGGTGGTGTGGGTGTGGCTTGGAGTACAGGTTGGGATGAGTTGGCAGAGTTTATGGTTTCTTTTATGGATAGTCTGATACATGACGCAAGCATTCTGGAAATAGTTGTGCTCAACAAGCCTTAGAAGATTGTGTCGGTGGAAGATTGTTTTAGTGGGGAGTTAAACTCAGACCATGTTATGGCACGTATGACCTTTTTCTGAAGTATAAAGTTAAAGTCCCAATGATCATCGTCACACACACATCTGGGTGTGGTGAAATTTGTCCTCTGCATTTAACCCATCCCCATGTGATTTTAATCCATCCCCTGGGGGAGAGGGGAGCAGTGAGCAGCAGCGGTGCCGCGCTCGGGAATCATTTGGTGATCTAACCCCCCATTTCCAACCCTTAATGCTGAGTGCCAAGCAGGGAGGCAATGGGTCCCATTTTTATGGTCTTTGGTATGACCCGGCCGGGGTTTGAACCCACAACCTTCCAGTCTCAGGGCGGACACTCTACTACTAGGCCACTGAGCTGGTATCTCAAGCTTTTTAAAATGGGTTGAAAATGTGTTACACCATATAATATTGCAATATTTTAAATGAGGTTCAAATAAGGATTTGTACAGAATAAGAAGTGCAGTAAGTGGGAGATAATGTCTCAATTTGAAGAACAAAGCAGCATATTTAGACAGTTTGATTGTGAGATCATCAATATGTCTTTTAAAGTTCAAGAACTTGTCAATATGGATACCCAGGAATTTAGTAGAGCTGACTCTTTCAATGTTTTGTCCGATGATTTTTATGGAAATTTGGTCAATGTCCTTTTATGGGAGCGGAATATGATGTGGCTTGTTTTATTGACATTTAGGGAGAGTTTGTTGCATTTAAACCATGTGTTTATTTTTGCCAACTCACTATTTACAATTTGTTCAAGTGTATTTGGATTTTAGTGGGAAAGAAACAAGTTTGTATCATCAGCAAAAAAGCACTTTATGTAGTATGGATGAAGTAATAACAATGTCATTTATGTACAAGATGAAAAGGAGCGGCCCTAAGATGGACCCTAGGGGAACTCCATAATTGATGGGTTTGTGTGAAGATTTATGGTTGTTAATAGAAACATATTGATATTTTCCAAGTAGGTAGCTGCGGAACCAGTCTAATGCCAGGCCTCTAATACCATAGTGGTGTAATTTATTTACAAGAATGTCAATCATAATGGTATCAAAAGCTTTGGGACAAGTCCAGAAAAATCCCAATACCATATTCGCCTTTATCAATTGCCTCGTAGATTTTATCAGTCAAGTCAAGTAGTGCCATATATGTAGTGTTTTCCTTTCTGAATCCATACTGGGATGGGGCAATGATGTTTAGTTTGTTTAGATAGCTGTTAAGTTTGTTGTAAACTATTCCTTGGAAAGAGTAGGCAAGATTGATATTGGTCTGTAGTTTCTAATATCGTTTTTATCTCCCGATTTAAAGACCGGTATGATATGCGCTATTTTTGCCAATTGTGGCACTACTCCAGAGAGTAGAGACAGATTGATGCAATGTATAAGAGGTGCAGTTATTACATTGGAGATGCTTTTCAGGATTTCACTTGAGATACCATCTGTACCAGCTGAGTTTGGATTCTTCATATTCATGATTATTTTATGCACTTCATCGCAGTTAGTTGGATTCAGGAAGAAAGAGCCCAGGTAATTACCTGATAGGTAGTCTTTAAACGAGGCATCCTGAGGCTGACTGATTTTACTGGATATGTTGTTACCAATGGAGACAAAGTAGTTACTGAATTCGTCGGCAAGACTGTTGTTTCTGTTGGTGTTGCCTGTATTATTATCATGGTAAGGGAATACAGGAGTTTTTTGGCTTCTGTTTAAGACCTTTTTCAGTACTCTCCAAGATTTCTTGGAATCACCCTGTGATTCGTTTATCAAATCGGCAAAATGATTACTCTTCCGCTTTCTGATAATATGTGTAAGTTCATTTCTATAATTAATATATGCATTTTTATTATTATGGTTAGGTCTATTTATGTATCTTTTATATAATGTATTTTTATGCGTAATAGACTTTAATATGCCCTTAGTGATCCATGGATTTTGAGTAGTTGTATTACATATGATTACTTTCTCAGGAATGGTCCTTTGAATAGAGTCGGATATTGTTGCGAGTTGTCAGACAGTTCTTCTTGGAGTTCAGAATTAGTGTCTCCATCTCCTCCACTCAGCCAATAGGTTGTTCCGGGGTTCCTGTACAGTTTGCCATCGATGTAAAGTTTGTCAGTAATCAGTCAAGCGGTCTTTTTGGCTTTCCTTGCCTCGGCCATGATCGGGTAAAGCAGCCTCCGTCTATTCATGATCTCCGGAGGGAATTGATCGCTGATGGAGTAGTTAGAGCCTTTTAGCTCTCTACCCCTCGACATGACGGCAGACTTTATCTTTGAGTCAATGACTTTAGCCACAATGGGACGGGGCCTCCTCTGTTGGTCGGTTCTGGCCCTCCCGAGGCGATGTACTCTGGAGAAGCGAACGGCTCCGACGTCATCAGGCTTCATTTTCAATTCATGTTAGGTCAAGCTGACTTTGGCACCATCTTCTGGTGAAATTTGGAACGGGAATGGAGGTTTACTGGTTCAACCAACAAATTCCCCTTTACCAATTTAACAACAGTTAATTTTGAAGAACTAACTTTTAAGTAACCCCTACTCAGGCCCCCTTCTTCAGGTCTTCCATGTCAAGCTTTGAAATTTAGAATTTCATCTTAGCCAATTCGTCTGGGCCAAATCCAATACACACTCACGCACCATCTTTTACCCTCCTATCCACCATGTAACTCGACACCCCCTTCTCGGATTTAGGACCAGGCGACAAAGCCGCCTTGCCCCGCACCTTGGTCGGGAGGCTACACTGGCATCTCGTCCTCAGAGTCAAAAATGTTCACAACTTCCCCAGCAGGGGAAACAGGTAGCAGTCTGTCGGGCGGGGTGAAACATCCCCCTTCCGCAATTCATTCAGGGCCTGAAGCAAGTGCTCCATGCGGTCCTGACCAAACGCGCCAACGTGCTGGTCGCTGGTGTCGCTGTTGCTGGCATCGCCAGATCCCTCAGCCAGGGCTCTCAATTCTGGAGGTGTATCTTCACCCAAAGGGCTACCGTCAGCATAAAAGTCCCAGTTGTCCTCTTCGCCCATGTTGACGTCGTCGGCCACGGAATTGTCCT
Organism: Syngnathus floridae; assembly: GCF_059516105.1. Lineage (NCBI taxonomy): Eukaryota > Metazoa > Chordata > Actinopteri > Syngnathiformes > Syngnathidae > Syngnathus > Syngnathus floridae. The sequence goes on from NC_142425.1 coordinate 2,492,074, forward strand.
CCAAATTCTCGCCCGCAGGCCGGGCAGGGCTAGCGGGGGACTCACCTGGCAATTGGTCACCGGGCATCCCGTAGCAAAGGCCATCACACTCGTAAACAGAGCCTCGGGGGGTATGGTGGCGGATGTAAAAGTCATTGGGCACAGGCCGATGTGCAAGGTTAACAGCCACACACCGGCCGCAATGCCAGTGTGACGTGACGCATCGAGACCCGTTCGGGTGGCGCCAAGCCATGTGAACCAGAGGCCAGATGGTGCCATGTCTCGAAACGAGAACAACACATGGTTTTGGTGGGCCATTGGACGTCTCGAGTAGTGTTGCTGACGTCATCAGGTCAGAATAGCCACCCCATCCAAGGCGCTCCACCTCAATTTGCTCTCCTCGCTTGACATAGAGACCATCAGGGGTGAGCCATGTATGGCCTGTAAGGGATGTGGTAAAGCAACAGCTCCCCACAAACGCCCTTCCGACCGTCCAGGCAAATTTTGCTAAATTCAATCCTCAAAGATTGCACCTGGGTGCATTCAAAACACAATTTACTGTCTGAAACACAAGAGACACACAAGTTTAGAACATAGAACGGTCAAACCATCCTCATTAGGCAGGCATCTCAGAGCCTTGTTAAGGAAATGTTTACTGTTCGAAAAAGTCATAACTTAACACAACCAACTCCAGCACGGTTCCCATCCTGGATAGGTTCCGTTCTAGTTGTACTAAGTTCATCTTGTTTTTCCTTTTTTCAATCACTTCACTGGTTTCTTTTATATCAAACAAATTATTTTAGGTTCATTACCTGACATGTTTCGGCGGTTTCTTCCGCCTTCATCAGAGTGTCACCGATGTGATTGTGACGCGTCTTTATCAGCTGATGGATGAAGGCGTGGCTCACCTGTCAGATTTGACAGGTGAGTCACGCCCTCTGCTGTCCATTCACCTCTCCAGAATGCTGTTCCAGGTTGTAGAGCACATGTAGGCTCCCTCATCCCTGTTGATGGTCCTCGGGCCCCGCTTACGGATCTCAATGGCCTCCCTGATCCAACGCTGATGTTTGTTTTCTACAGTGCGGATGACTCTGGCCTTTTCCCAGTCCATGATGTGGTTTTCTCTTTTACAGTGATCGGTAATGGCTGACTTGTAGTGTTCCTGTTCTGCTTGTAGTTTTATTGCTCTTGTTTGTCTTGTTGCTGTCTCCTTCTCACACTCCTTCTTGTGTTCTATTTTTTTTGTGATGAAGTTCCTCCCTGTCTCCCCGATTTACACCTCCCATCTCGCCCGCAAGGCAACCTCGATTGCCAGAGATGTGAGTCACCCGGCTCACTCCTTGTTTGACCTTCTGCCCTCTGGGAAGAGGTACAGGAGCCTGCGCTCCCGCACCACCAGACTCGCCAACAGCTTCTTTCTCCAGGCTGTTAGGGCCCTGAACTCGCTACCCCCTTCTGCGTAGCGTGCGGCACTGTTGCGCTATTTTCGAGAATGTCTGCTGTACGCGTTTTTACGCTCCTCTTAATTTATTATTTATTTATTTATTGTTGTGTTATTTATTCATTATTTATTCAGCACGCTTTTGTTATACTTGTTTACTGTTTGTCTGTTGTGAGCCATGTCTTGTCACCGTGGGATAGGGGGGAACGAAATTTCGGTTTCTTTGTGTGTCTTTGGCATGTGGAGAAATTGACAATAAAGCTGACTTTGACTTTGAAAAAAAAAAATGTACGATTTATTGCATGATTTGCATGGAATTTCGTATATGGAATTGCATTTATTTTCCGGGTTAACTTTGTCTTTTGGGTGGACCAGTATTTGACGGAGTGTTGTATGTGGTTTGATAGGTGTGTTTATGTTGTATTTTTTCATGTCTCTTGATGCGTTCCGTAATTCCTCTCACATACGGCAACGTCACCATTCCGCTGGGTTCTTGTTTCCGTGCTTGTCAACAGGGATGGGTCTGGTCAGCCCGCGTGGTCAACATTGATGAGCCGGGCCCCCCCTTCGTTCATTCGGGCTGCCCGCCCCGGGGATGCGCACTGAGGAGTGGAGTGAGACGGGGCCGGGTCCCCCGGAATAGGTCAAAAGCGTGTGAAACTAACACAAATAGTGGATGACCAAATGCTGCTGGGCAAATAATGCATGAACCACATTGAATGGGTATTTTTGAAACTGCAAAAGTACTAATGGTTAACGGTTTGCCAATAAGTGGGAGAGGGGCATGCTTGCACTAACCGTCACAATACTGATATACGGATGTGTATTTGTGTGTCTTAAGTAGAAAGTTAAGCCGCGACACCAATAATTTAGGGTAGGAAGCCACAGAGGCGGCCTGGGACAAGGACCTTTGTACCATGAGATAGAGGAGGGAAGTGAAGAAAGGCGGGGTCACTCGTAATTAATGAGGGACCTTGTCCGGAGCGGTCAGCACCCCGCCAGGCCATCTGGCAACTGATATGGAAATGAGACATTACATTTGTAGAAGAGTTCCAATACTCAAATAGACATAGAGACAGACGCGTTAAAGAAATTAAACCAGTTAGTAATTGATTAAGACAATATAAGTGAGAAGGAAGGAGTATTTGTTGATTGGGATTAAATTAGGGGTTACAGTAGGTCAATAGTTTGTGGTCAACAATGCATTACATAGAAAAAAGCGGAGGAGAGTTCAATGAGGAGATATTGGGAGTAGTCGGTTGGTCCTTTTTTAATACCCTTTAATTGGTTTCCTAGTATAGATAGGTTAGCAACACGAGAGATTTAGAGGTTCAAAAGAAAGACATTTAAAAGGAAATCACATTTTTGATTTGGACAATTGCAGGCTAACAGGAGTATGAGGAAGAGCAGCTGAGAAGCGGGATCCAATGGGATCGGGGAGTTTGGAAATTCACAACACCATATTCCAAGTTACATTTTTGAGCAAGCATGACACAGGTAATAATGTTTGAGGGGTCGAGACGTAGATCAGGGCAAGATTTGGAGCGCAGATGCTTGATGAGTTAATTTTGAATACTGATATTGAAGGCACAACCTACATCTCATTAAATTACATTACATCTTTACACAAGAGTCGGAAGCTGGATCCAAAATTGAAGGCTTGAAGTGGGAAAGACAGAAGGATGAGGGATCTAAGTGAGGAATGGAACGAGGGGAGCTTGAAGTAAGCCCCCTGGGGGGGATGTGGTATGCACATGGAGCAAGGAGTGGTCTCAGTGGTTCCAACTCAAATAATTAGAAGAAGGAAGGGATTACAATCGAAAATAAGAAAACAACAGACAAAATGGATCTCAAAAACAGGATGAGTTTGCAGGACTTACAATATAAAAACGAGATGGCTGTTATTAGGAGAACTTGAAGTTTGATAAACAAACATTATTAGTGAATTGATGGCAGCAGCTATATTTGGAGATAATCTCACGAGTTTGAGGTCCCAGTCTGTCACTCTCAGTGCCAGGATCCCTTAAACTCTATCCCGAGACTCCGCCTACAGCCATTGACGACTAGAAAACGGTGCCTGGCTTTGAGGCACCTTTGACCTTTGGCAAGAACAAAGAAAGACTGTTTTTGTGCTTGGAGGGGGCAAGCGACTCTCCAGAGGAAGGACGACATCCTCGGAGACGAGAAAAGACATTGAGAAGCGGAGGAACTCACAATGCTGAAAATTTACTCATTAATGACGTAAGGAAGCAGGGAGAGGTGCTTGGATGGTGTGACAGAGGCAGGATTTTTAAGAAAAAAAAAGGGGGGGGAGTGAGACTCGCCAAGAGGGGCAAATATTCGAGCTAGACAACAGGAAAAAGGGGGGAGGGGGAGCATGACCTGAAAAGCCAGAGGGAATAGTCTGACTATGCTTTCTTAAATTTAATTAGGATAAGTAATAGGGATCGAGTTTGTAGGAGCAATCTGAGGTTATGGAGGCTCCCTCTCAGGTAGACATATATGACAATGCGATGAATCGGATTGGCGAGTTTATGGAAAATTTAATTGGAAATTTTACAATAGGTCTGGTTGACGAGTATGTCCAAATGAGAAGAGTTACATTTAGGAGTCAATGTTTGCCTGCTCACTAACATACTAACTTTCCTTAGTGTGGGATGAGAGTTGAGTGATAGTGACGAATGAGTGTGTCTGTGAGTGTGCGCGTGTGATCGTCTATGACTGTGTGTGCGCAGTATGAGTGGCCAGAGAGGTCTGAAGTTGGGGTGATGTGATCGCAATTGAGGATAAAATTCCCCTCACCTGAAGGGGTGGTACAAATTGGAGGGACTGGAACTGGCAAGTGATGAGTTCTGACCGGAACGATGGTTCAATGATCAATCAGGGGCACCATCGACAACAAAATGATTCAATGGAGAAGGCCCATTTCAGTGATATGGTCAGACAAGACAGAACTAGCATCGAACATCAAGACTTTGGACGATTTGACGTGTGACGACTTTGGGCTCACCTGACGGGTTGACGGACTAGGTGGACAGTGACCAAATGTTTGATGCTTGAGCTTGCTTGCGACAAGCACGCTCTGCTTTGTTTGTCTGCGTGACTTGATTTTTTGCAGCATCAGCCGCCAGCCAAGGAGCAGATTGCGCTTTGTCTGCGTAACTTGTTTTCATTTTTGCAGGTTGTTCGTGGAAAGTTTGTGTTGAGTTTACAAGAATACGTTAACCCTTGCCCTTTTGGTTTTTATGATGAATTTGTTGATGACATGGTTTTCAGGACATGATCTGTGGGCGCCAGGATTCGTTTTATGACTGCTTTTTAGTTTGATACTTGATATCTGTGTAGTATTTGTGTGCACAAATGTCAGTGAGTGTGTGGTGGACAGTCAATTTTCAGGGACTTGGGGTGACAGTTCCGGGGGCCAGATGGGAGCTAGAGGTTCCGCGGGCCTGGCTACGTTGAGTGTGGTGATGTGGGGGGACACTTTGTAAGTTCCTCTTGATACGTAATGACACATTGGGTGAATGTGTCAAAGGGGGAGTGGTAAAATAGAAATGGGTGAGTAGATTTCAATTTTTAATTGTGAGATTCAAAGTTTTTTTCCAAATTCACTTGTTTTTTTTAAGCTTTAACAGGACATGCCAGAATTCAACGAGCAGTGATGGAAGGAGCAGACGAAGCATCTTGGAAGAAAGGGAGTTAATGGGAGACAACAACCTGGAATGGATGCAAAGCGTGGTAACACTCTAGTGATAATAAGGTATAAGATTTTTCAATGACAAAGCACAAAAGACCAATCATGCAGCGATTAGGGAATGGACAGTAGCACAATACACAATGAAAGTTTGGAAGGTCATTGAATGTCGGAGGAAGACAGGGCCAGAAACAAGGAATAGGGGAAATTTCTGAATTTATGACTGCATTAAAGCTGCTATTACAGGGCAAATGTTTAATTACACACTTTAGGACGATTAGTTTGCATAACGAATATTGAAAGGACTTGAGTAGTTGTACCATTTTGGAAAGATTACATTACATTTTGTTTCAGAATGATGACTGATTTGAACAGTGAGGTCTCTCGAACATAAGACACGGATACATAAATGTACAGATCAAGGGAACAACAGTGTTGTGAGTGGTACCAGTTTGAGAATGCTACGCATCTTTAAACTAAAGAAGGAATTTGGGGGTGGAAAATAGTATTTGGACAGGAAAGAGCGATTGAAGTGACGTGATTGACGGGATTTCAGAGAGATGACAGTGTGATTGAGACAGGGACATCTGCAACAGGAAAGGCTACCAGGAACGGGTAGAATTTACATTGTGACTGGGGGGGATCTAGCCACGCTGTCAGCACGACGAGAAATGAGGGGAATGATTTATAAGTCCTAGGGTGTCAGGTTGGTTTGTTTGTTTGTTTGTTTGTTTGTTTGTTTGTTTGTTTGTTTGTTTGTTTGTTTTCTTGTTTGTTTCAGGGATCACGTGGGCCTCTGGAAAAGAGGGGTAGGTGTCGGGAGCCCTCAGGGGTCCCGATGGGCATTTCGATGAGACGATTGACACAGCTTTTTCCTTGTTGCCCCATCATCGCCAAAAGATTATTTGAGGGGGCTGGCAACACTGGAGCAATTGGGTTGTGTTGCCTCGCCAGCGGTGGCCTACGGGGCTGGAAGGACGTCAGCCCGCGCTGCTGCCTTTGCCATTATGACTTCACATGTTTGCACTGTTAACGTCGCTTGATACAGACAGTAGCTATAGCTTGTCGTAGGTCGCCTGGCTGCTGACTGGGGCCTTGCACGGGATTCGACGGCCGTCATGGGCAACAGAAGGACATTGAACGGACAGCCGGCCCAGGACAATGCCATCTTGGGCTACTCACCACTGACGGCTCAGTGGACTGGATTTCACATCTGCACGCGCTTATACATGCGAGGGGGGCAGCGCGACGGGGGCTTTCATTTTCTTGCATGTTATGATAATTAGTTTTTATATACCTCACTATATGTTACCTTGTTGTTTTGCCATGCTTATTTACTTCATTATGTTACCTCATTTATTTGCCTCGTGGTGTGTTTACGATATGACAATGCTGGTTTGTATTTGGGGGGCATGGTTCTGTTCATTACTGTTTCTGGGGTTCATGCTACGCTTTGTGGAATGTGATGTGTGCCGGAGCTCCCTTCACATGGCTGATGCCAGATGAGGGGGGTCTCTGGGGGTGTAGAATGGGCCTCCCTCTTTTTCCTCGTCATTAGATTGGTGAGGTTTTTTCGACGGTGGTGCAGCGACTTTTTGGGGCTTCTAGCGGGCCACAGCAACGTTCTCTCTCCAAATTGATGGCGTGGTTAAAATAGCACCGGAGGGGGGGGTGCAGTCGGCGTCAATTGGTTAAGCGGGTTGGAGGAATTCAATCTTGGTCATGTGTGGTTCCTGAGAAGCCTCAGATTGCCGTCAGGGGGTTGAATTTTCTTAGTTAAAGTACCGTAATTTTCGGACTATAAGTTGCGGGTTTTTTTCATAGTTTGGGTGGGGGGGCAGTTTTTATAATAAGTAGCAACTTGTGTGTTTTTTTTCAAAAATAAAAAAAAATAAAAAAATTACTGTAAGTTGAATTTCAAGTGACGTCAGCAGCATGACGCGGCGTGACGTGGCGGTTGTTTACAAAAAGGACAAAGATTGATCACGGGATGACGAAGATGACGAAGGGCCCCACGTACTACCGGCATCATTAGCGGCTTTGTTTCTAAGTGACACGGAGGACAAAGAGTTTGAAGGATTTAAGGATTTGGAGTGACACAGAAGGTTTGAATAACTATTATGGCTTTTACGCACGCCCGGTTCTACTCTACGGAGCTTTCTTTCACCTCCGTGGATTGAAGTCGGGGGCCGGCGCTCGGCAGGGTGGCTGTCCAGGGACGGTGGATGGGGCTCGGACATGGCTTTTACGCACGCCTGGTCCTACTCAACGGAGCTCTCTTTCACCTCCGGGGATAGAAGTCAGGGGCCGGCGCTCGGCCGGGTGGCTGTCTGGGAACGCTGGATGGGGCTCGGTCATGGCTTTGATTGATTCATTGAGTGATTCATTGAGTGATTCATTGGGTGATTCATTGAGTGACTGACTGAATGACTGAGTGACCGAATGGGCAATTGTTCGATGTCTGTCTGTCTATATGTATGTATATATACAGTGGGGGAAATAAGTATTTGACCCCTTGCTGATTTTGCAGGTTTGCCCACTTACAAAGAATGCAACGATCTACTATTTTAATCATATGTACATTCTAACAGTGAGAGACAGAATCCCAAAGAAAATTCCAGAAATTCACATCATATGAATTTATAAAAATTGATAACCATCTGATGAGAAAAATCAAGTATTTGAACCCCTGGACAAACAGCAAGTATTCTGGCTCCTACAAGCCTGTTAGTCTTTCTTTAAGACACAGCCCCAATCCCAACCAATTATCTACATCAAATACACCTGCCTCACCTCGTTACCTGTATAAAAGACACCTGTCAACACCCAAACAACCAGCGTCCAACATCACCACCATGGGCAAGACCAAAGAGCTTTCTTCGGACATCAGGGACAAGATTGTTGATCTGCACAAGGCTGGGATGGGCTACAAGAGAATCGGAAAGCAACTTGGAGAGGTCAAAGAACACCGAGTACAACCCAAAGAACACCATCCCCACCGTAAAGCATGGTGGTGGCAACATCATGCTTTGGGGGTGCTTTTCAGCCAAGGGGACGGGACAACTCCATCGTATTGAGGGGAGGATGGAATGGGCCATGTATCGTAGAATTCTGGACCAACATCTCCTTCCCTCAGTGAGAGAGCTGAAGATGGGTCGAGGATGGGTGTTTCAGCACGACAACGATCCTAAGCACACCGCCAAAGCAACAGAAGAGTGGCTGAAGAAGAAGCACATCAAGGTTCTGGAGTGGCCTAGCCAGTCTCCAGACCTGAATCCAATTGAAAATCTTTGGGGGGAGCTTAAAATTCGAGTTGCCAGGCGACAACCTCGGAACTGAATGATTTGGAGGCTGTCTGCAGGGAGGAGTAGGCCAACATCCCTGCCGAAATGTGCACAAAGCTTGTTGTTAGGGTTTTCCAGGTTATCTTTATCATAGGATTATGTTGGAATGCAACAGGTAATAAATACCTTACCTTGTCCTCCTTATCACAAGGTCGTAAAACATCCCCTGAGATGTTTAGACTAGAGGACAAGGGCTTCCTATTCAGTCTACTCTTGCCCCCACTCTTTCTCTTAATAAATATGTCCTTGCAGTTGGGAGAGTTTCAGACTTCACTCCTTCAACGTGTGAGCTCTCCACCTGCAGGTGTCTAAAAGGACTTACTTGTCTCCCGTCTGGTTCTTGCAAAATAAGTTGGAGTGAGCAAATCTCTAACACTTGTCACCAACTATAAAAACCGTTTGACATCTGTGCTGGCCAATAATGGCTTTTCTACAAAATATTAACATGCTGTTTGTCCAGGGGTTCAAATACTTGTTTTTCCTCATCAGACGGTTATCAATTTTTATAAATTCATATGATGTGATTTTCCGGAATTTTCTTTGGGATTCCGTCTTTCACTGTTAGAATGTACATATGATTAAAATTATAGATCGTTGCATTCTTTGCAAGTGGGCAAACCTGCAAAATCAGCAAGGGGTCAATATGTACGTATGTATTTCGTTATTTGTTTATGTATTTTTCTCTCACATTTTCTTTCTCATCTTCCACTTCTTTCGGCTGCTCCTGCTAGGGGCCGCGACTGCAGAGCAATCGTTTCCATATCTTTCTGTCCTGTCACACCAACCATCTGCATGTCCTGCAACATCTTCATCTCTGCCACACTCTCCATTGTTTTAGCCAGTAGAGATTTCCAAGCCTCGCTTCTAACATTCTTTCCCATAACTTCATGCTTTGCTGAATCAACATAACAACACCTCTGTAGCTACTACACTTCTGCACATCGCCATGGCCTGAAATAAAGAATAGGAATCAGCACTTTTCCAGAAATCTTCTCGCTTTTTAAGAATCTCCCCTGCCATCTCTCCTTGATAGTTCCATGCTGTCACTGGAATGTCGTCTAGGGCAATTGCCTTTCCACTCTCCATCTTTTACAAATGTCTGGGTATGAATTTTATCTATATTTATTTTTCTCACTCTTTCGCGGCCCCACAGAGGGACTTGAAGCGGCTCCACAGAGGGACGTGGTGTGCCAACAGAGGGACCCTGGTGGTATCAATGGTTTTGGTGACCTCAGTTAAACTGAGGTCAACAGAGGGAGTGAAGGAATGAGGTCGAACAAAGAAAAGATATGGTTGAAAGCATGATTAAACTAAGAATGTGATGACGTAAGCAAGTACATGGAGTATCAAAAGAATAAACAAACAAAAACATGGTAAGTGGTGAGTACAAACTTTGCATAGTCAGGGAACATCAATAAATTGATGATGACACAGCCAAAAACTCACATAATTCCGTACAAAATGACAAAATTGAAAGAATGATGAATGGATGAGGTGCGACAGTGTATGTGCAAGAATGGAGGAGAATGTTTACAGGAAGGTCATTTGGAGATAAAACCAGCAGAGGTGCCAGAGGGAGAATGCCAGGCGGAAAACAGCCAAGGTGATCGCCAAAGCCGAAAGATAGGATGGAAAACAACAGCTCCCACACACATCGAATCGCCCATAATCAGCATCCAACCCCACAAAACCAGCTCTCACCGAACCAGCACCCACTCCCATGGAATCAAACTCTGCTGCGAACTTGCCCCACCCCAAAGACTCATCACCCATCAAACTCGGCCCACAATGTGCAACTGAATATAAGCTGACCAACGAACCTTGAACGTTGCCTTTCTGAATGGAGACTTTCTGCCCTTGAGCATGGTCGCACGAAGGGCCCAGCGCTGTATTGTACTTCCCTGAAAACAGAGCTTTCTCAACAAGAATTGTGATTGAACTCAACCAACCTGTTTAAGTCTAATTTCTGCTTCAGTGTCTTAGCATTTTCCTAAATCTGAAGAAATCAAACGAGCACGCAGTGAGTAAATTGGATAACAGGTGATCGGCAATGGCTTTTTCCGTGAGGCGCAGATAGCGCGCTCCCTAAATTGTAGACAAAATCCAACAAGTGCCAACAGCCTTTAAAACCGCTATCATTAAACCAATACTTAAGAGACCAAATCTCGACCTGGACTGTCTCAGTAATTATAGGCCAGGTTCAAACCTCCCATTCATAGCAAAACTTCTTGAAAAAGTAGTAGCGCAGCAGCTTATTTATTACATGGTCGCCAATAATCGATATGAATCTTTTCAGTCTGGTTTTAGAGCTAATTATTCCACTGAGACAGCACTTGCTAAAGTGACTAATGATCTCCTCATAGCTATGAATTTAAACACTTCATCGGTATTGTTATTACTCAATCTTAGTGCTGCCTTCGACACTGTAGTCAAGTCAAGTCAAGTTTATTTGTATAGCCCTAAATCACAAGCAGTCTCAAAGGGCTTCACATCGACAAAAAATGACAATTATTCTCCAAGCATCCCCTGATCTTAAGCTCCCAAAAGAGCAAGGAAAAACTGAAAAAAACCCTACCAGGGGAAAATGAGAAACCTTGAGAAGGGACCAGAGATGGAAGGATCCCCCTTTCAGGATCACACAGGTTGTAATGGATGCAGAGAGGGCACAAATAATACATAAAATGAAAATCAATGAAAAAGTGGATGTCCAAGTCAAAGCGAAGAGCTGCCGGAGGTGCCCTCTATTGACCTGGCAGTGTCTTCGAGGAGGTTGAGCTGCAGTTCCCTCATCCTGAATTGGTCCACGAGAATCCAGATAGCCACTGTCAGCTTGGGTGCCACCTAACCACCTCCCCATTCGGGGAAGGGTGGGGGGAGGGGGGTTGGGGAGAGGGAGCGAAAACAAACTCCAGCCGAATCGGCCACTACAGGTGAATTAAGGGCCATATCATAGAAATGTGTCTTTAAACGTGTCTTGAATGTTTCTACTGAGCAGTTCTAATAGCCCATTGGTAGGGCATTCCAAAGCTCTGGAGCCCGAATAGAAAATGCTCTAGACCCTGCAGACATTTTCTTGGCCCTCGGAAGGTCCATTAGAGCGTCTTAAAAGTTGTGTTGGTATTTCAGGGTCAGCACTAGGCTAGTTCTATTCTTATGTATCAGAAAGGACGCACCGAGTGGTCCATGGCAATGCGTCATCTGAGTTCTGTAATGTTACGTGTGGTGCCCCACAGGGATCGGTACTCAGACCAATTCTATTTAATATTTATATGATTCCGCTTGGAGACATAATACGTATGTAAATATGATATTAGTTTTCAATGTTACGCGGATGACACCCGATTATATATGCCTATCGATGACAGATCCGCGGGACTGTTGTAATCTTGAGGCTTGCCTTGCGGAGATCAAGCAATGGTTGTCTCTCAACTTCCTTCGTCTTAACCCAGAATAAACTGAGATGTTGATAATTGGTCCAGCTCGTTATCAACACTTATTTAAGGAAACCACTATAACTATAGATAACCGTACTATCACTCAGAGCGATACTGTGACTAATCTCGGGGTAATATTAGATCAAACACTCTCCTTTCAAAAGCACATTAAGAATATAACCAGAATTGCGTTTTTTCACCTTCGTAATATTGCTAAGATTCGTCCGATCCTCTCGACCGGTGATGCGGAAACTATTGTACATGCGTTTATCACGTCGCGCCTGGACTCCTGTAACGCATTATTCTCTGGTCTTCCTAAGTCCAGCATCAAAAGTCTACAGTTAGTACAAAATGCTGCTGCAAGGCTGCTCTCACGGACAAGAAAATTTGATCACATTACCCCAATATTAGCCAACTTACATTGGCTCCCGGTCCATTTAAGATGTGACTTCAAGGTTCTTCTATTAACCTATAAATCATTGCATGGCTTAGCGCCTTCATATTTCGTCGACCTAGTTGTTCCTTACGCCCTTTGAGACTGTTTGTGATTTAGGGCTATACAAATAAACTTGACTTGACTTGACTTGACTTACGTTCCGTCTCGTAACCTTCGTTCGCAAAACGCTAGCCTTTTAGTGACACCGAGGACCAAAAAAAATGTCTGCAGGGTCTAGAGCATTTTCTATTCGTGCTCCAGAGCTTTGGAATGCCCAACCAATGGGCTATTAGAACTGCTACCTCAGTAGAAACATTTAAGACTCGTTTAAAGACACATTTCCATGATATAGCCTTTAATTAACCTGTAGTGGCCGATTCGGCTGGTGTTTGTTTTCGCTCCCCCACCCCCCCACCCTTCCGGGCTGGGGAGGTGGTTAGGTGACACCCAAGCTGACAGCGGCTGTCTGGATTCTCATGGACCAAATCAAGATGAGGGAACTGCAGCGGATTACCCTCCTCGAAGACACTGCCAGGACAACCGAGGGCACCTCCGGCAGCTCTTCACTTTGACTTGGACATCCACTTTTTCATTGATTTTTATATTACGTATTTTATGTGCCCTCTCTGCATCCATTGCAGCCTGGTGATCCTGAAAGGGAGATCCTTCCATCTGTGGTCCCTTCTCAAGGTTTCTCACTTTTCCTCTGGCAGGGTTTTTTCGAGTTTTTCCTTGCCCTTTTGGGAGCTTAAGATCAGGGGATGCTTTGAGAATAAATGTCAGTTTGTTTGTCTATGTAAAGCCCTTTGAGACTGCTTGTGATTTAGGGCTATACAAATAAACTTGACTTGACTTGACATAACTAGGGCTGGGTTGACGACCTTGGAGATGGGAAATGGTCCAACATGGTCTCCTGACCAACAGGAGACAACGTGTGAGGCTCGGGAGCATCACATCTGACACCCGGACCACCAATACTGGCGCCCCTCAGGGGTGCGTCCTCTTCCCACTGCTCTTCTCGCTCTACACCAACGATTTCTCCTCAGGTGACTCTCCTGTGAAGCTCCTGAAGTATGCAGACGACACCACTCTCATTGGACTGATCCGGGACGGTGATGAGACTGCGTACAGACAGGAGGTGGAGCGGCTGATCCACTGGTGCAGCCAAAACCACCTGGAGCTGAACCCGCTCAAGACCTTGGAGATGACAGTGGATTTCAGGCGAGACCCTTCACCACTTTCACCCCTCACTATCCGCAGTAATACTATTCTCTCCACAGACACCTTCAAGTTCCTGGGAACCGCAATCTCTCAGGACCTGAAATGGACCGGCCACATAGACTCTGTCCGGAAGAAGGCCCAGCATGGGCTGTACTTCCTGAGACAGCTCAAGAAGTTCAACCTGCCGCGGGAGCTGCTGAAGATCTTCTACACTGCCGTCATTCAGTCTGTCCTCTGCACCTCCATCACTGTCTGGTTTGGATCGGCCTCCAAACAAGACAAGCATAGACTGCAACGGACAATCAGGACTGCAGAAAAGATAATTGTGATCAAGCTCCCATCATCTATCCAAGACTTGTACCTGATCAGGACCAGGAACATGCAAGTAACATCTCTACAGACCCCTCTCACCCAGATTGCAGTCTGTTTGAACTACTCCCTTCCAGACAGCGTTATAAAGCTCTGTATGCCAAAACCAGCAGACACAGAGACAGCTTCTTCCCCCAGGCTGTTGCACTGATGAACTCACACCACTCTTAGAATCTCAGAGTCACTGCTGTGCAAAACCATCCTACTCCCCACACCCTTTTTAAATTGTCTACACTATTTGTACTATGTGTCCTCTCTGCATCCATTGCACCCTGGTCATCCTGGAAGAGGGATCCTCCCATCTGTGGTCTCTTCTCAAGGTTTCTCATTTCCCCTAGTTGGAGTTTTGAGTTTTTCCTTGCCCTCCTGGGAGTTTAAGATCAGGGGATGCCTGAGAATATTTGTCATTTTTCACACGTCCTGAGTGTTGTTGGTCACCTAAATGTTGAACAGAGGTTGTGATGTACGGAAGTCAAATTCCTTGTTTGGCACGCCCAAACATGGCGAATAAAAATTCTTGAATCTTGAAAAAACGAGGTGCCAACTTTCTGGATTCCACCTGGAGGGGAAGGTCCTTCATAGACAGCCAGACTCGTTGGCCCTGCTGGTAGACTGGTGCCGGTCGTCTCCTGCGGTCTGCCATCCTCTTGACCCTGTCTCCTTGGCGGATCAAGGTGCCTCGTGCTGCAGACCAAATGCGACGACAGCGGCGCACCAAGGCGTGCGCCGAGGGAACGGAAACCTCTTGCTCAGTTTCAGGGTAGACCGGAGGCTGGTAACCAAACACGCACTGGAAGGGAGACATCCAGGTAGCAGTGATAGGGTTCCAGGGGCCGTAAAAAAACCTTCTCGCGGGCCGGATGTTGCCCGCGGGCCTTGACTCTGACATATGTGCCTTACGTGATCGCTAGTACTCCTGACAAGACAAGACGCACTGGCACAAGACAAGGGGAAGACGCTGACTAAATACACACAGAAGGGTAAAGGCACAGGTGCACACAATTAGGATCAAGGGCGCAGGTGCACACAATTAGGATCAGGGAAGACAATCAGACTGACGCACAGAGGAAGGGCCCACGAACTGAAACGAGAGGAGAGTTAATTATCAAAATAAAACAGGAAGTGACAATACAACAAAAATACAAGACAATAACAACCCACAAATCTTAACAGGATGACAGTCATTGCATAAAAGGTTTTGGCCTTTAGTAGGTAGTAAAGCATGGATATTCAATAAAAACTTTTTGAAAACAAATGCATTTATTAACAGCATTAAAAATACATATTTCACCAAAAAAACTACTATCACTAATTCTCATTAGATACGAGACTGTTATTATAAATAACTGTTTCCATCACTTCAGCGCCTGCAGGTCAGATTTATGAAAGATGTTTATCGTATGAGGCGAAATCACATCCATCCATCCATCTTCTTCCGCTTATCCGGGGTCGGGTCGCGGGGGCAGCAGCTATAGGAGCGACTTCCAGACTTCTGTTTCCCCAGCCACTTCATCCAGGTCATCCCAGGGGATCCCAAGGCGTTCCCAGGCCAGCTGAGAGACATAGTCTCTCCAGCGTGTCCTGGGTCGTCCCCGGGGTCTCCTACCGGTGGGACATGCCCGGAACACCTCCCCAGGGAAGCGTCCAGGAGGCAGCCTGATGAGATGCCCGAGCCACCTCATCTGGCTCTACTCCTAGTCTCTACCGGATGACCGAGCTTCTCACCTTATCTCTAAGGGAGAGCCCGGACACCCTGCAGAGGAAACTCATTTCGGCCGCTTGTATCCTGAATCTCGTTCTTTCGGTCACGACCCATAGCTCGTGACCATAGGTTAGAGTAGGAACATAGATTGACCGGTAAATCGAAAGCTTTGCCTTTTGGCTCAGCTCTCTCTTCACCACAACGGACCGGTACAGAGTCCACATTACTGCCGACGCTGCACCGATCCTTCTGTCAATCTCGCGCTCCATCCTGCCCTCACTCGTGAACAAGACCCCAAGATACTTGAACTCCTCCACTTGGGGCAGGATCTCATCCCCAATCCGGAGAGGGCATTCCACCCTTTTCCTACCGAGGAGCATAGTCTCGGATTTGGAGGTGCTGACCCTCATCCCAAACCCTCAGACTCGGCTGCGAACCGCTCCAGTGAGAGCTGGAGATCACGGCCTGAAGAAGCCAACAGCACCACGTCGTCTGCAAAAAGCAGAGACATGATGCTGAGGTCCCCAAAGCGGACCCCCTCAACACCTTGGCTGCGTCTAGAAATTCTGTTCATAAAAATTATGTACAGAATCGATGACAAAGGGCAGCCTTGGCGGAGTCAAACCCTCACTGGGAACGAATCCGACTTACTGCCGGAAATGCGGACCAAACTCTGGCATCGGTGATACAGGGCCGAACCGCCCTTATCAGTTGGCTCGGCACCCCGTACTCCCGAAGCACCCTCCACAGAACCTTCCGAGGGACACGATCGAACGCCTTCTCAAAGTCCACAAAGCACATGTGGACTGGTTGGGCGAATGACCATGCACCCTCGAGGATCCTGCCGAGGGTGTAGAGCTGGTCCAATGTTCCAGGCCAGGACGAAAGCCACACTGCTCCTCCTGAATCCAAGGTTCGACCTCCCGACGGACCCTCCTCTCCAGCACCCCTGAATAGACCTTACCAGGGAGGCTTAGGAGTGTGATTCCCCTGTAATTGAAACACACCCTCCGGTCACCCTTCTTAAAGAGGGTAACCACCACCCCAGTCTGCCAATCCAGAGGCACCGTCCCCGATGTCCACGCAATGTTGTAGAGACTTGTCAGCCATGATAGCCCCACAACATCCAGAGCCTTTAAGAACTCCGGGCGGATCTCATCCACCCCTGGTGCTTTGCCACCGAGGAGTTTTTTTAACTACTTCAGTGACTTCGACCCCAGAGATTGGAGAGTTCGCCTCAGAATCTCCAGGACCTGCTTCCACAATGGAAGGCGTGTAGGTGGAATTAAT
The DNA here is from genome assembly GCF_059516105.1 of Syngnathus floridae. Taxonomy (NCBI): domain Eukaryota; kingdom Metazoa; phylum Chordata; class Actinopteri; order Syngnathiformes; family Syngnathidae; genus Syngnathus; species Syngnathus floridae. Next base: position 2,508,984 of record NC_142425.1, read on the forward strand.
AATAATAATAATAATAATAATAATAATAATAATAATAATAATAATAATAATAATAAATCGGTTTCATATAGCGCTTTTCTAAACACTCAAAGCCGCTTTACGTAGAAAATTCACACACACACACACACACACACACACACACACACACACACACACACACACACACACACACACACACACGAAGTTAGGGGTTATATGCAGAGTTGAAGAGGTGGGTCTTGAGATGGTGCTTGAAGGAGTGCAGGGAATCAGCATTATGGATGGTCAGGGGGAAAGAGTTCCAGAGAGTGGGGGCAGCAATGGCAAAGGCTCTATCCCCAATAGTCCAGTATTTGGGCGAGGTAATGGGGGTGAGCAAGTTGGTGTCAGCAGAGCGGAGTTGGCGGGTGGGGGTATAGCGGAGCAGGAGTTCATATAGGTAGGGGGGGGGGACAAGGTTGTTTAGGGCCTTATATGTGGTGACTAGAATCTTGAAATGTATGCGCTGTTTTATGGGGAGCCAGTGAAGATGACGGAGGATAGGGGTGATGAGCTGTCTGCTGGGTGAGCAATCGGGGTGGAGAGAAAGGGACGTAGGCGTGCAATGTTTCGTAGATGGAAGAAGGATGCTTTGATGACGTGGTTGATATGTGGTTTGAAACAGAGTGTGGGATCCATATAAAGTCCAAGATTTCTGACTAGAGGGGCGGGAGTGACAGAGTGGCCATCAATGCAGAGTGTGAAGTTGTGGTAGGTGGGGAGGCTGGATTTAGGACTGAAGATGATGAATTCCGTTTTGTTACTATTTAGTTTGAGAAAGTTTTGGGTCCTCCAGTCTTTAATGTCTGTGAGGCAGCAAGTGAGGGTGGAGAGAATGGCAGGGGAGATGGTTTTGGTGGAGATGTAGTGTTGAGTATCATCAGCGTAACAGTGGAAGTTGAAACCATGGCGGCGGATGATGTATCCAATGGGAAGCATGTACAGAGTGAAAAGAATGGGGCCCAGAACTGATCCTTGAGGTACTCCGTGTGCAACAGGGGTGGTGTAGGATTTGTGTTGGTCAATGGTGATGTCGTGAAATCTGTCAGACAGGTAGGATTTGAACCAGGAGAGGGTGGTGTTGGTGATGCCGATGGATTCTAGGTGGTTGAGAAGAATGGAATGGTTTACTGTGTCGAAGGCAGCACTGAGGTCAAGGAGGAGAAGGATAGTGAGAGAACCAGAGTCAGAGGAAAGCAGGAGATCATTAGTGACTTCAAGTAGGGCCGTTTCAGTGCTGTGGTGTGTATGGAAACCAGATTGGAATGGTTCATACAGGTTATTTGAAAGGAGGTGGGTCTTGAGTTGAGATGTGACGGCTCTTTCCAGTAATTTTGATATAAATGTGAGATTGGAGATGGATTTGTAGTTGTTGGGGTCCTCAGGGTCGAGGCCAGGTTTTTTTGAAGAGAGGAGTGATGGCTGCAAGCTTAAGAGGTGAGGGGACTGTGCCAGAGGTGAGGGAGGAATTGATGATGTCTATGATGAGTGGGGCAATGGGGGTGAGGCAGTCTTTAACTAGTTGGGATGGCATGGGGTCCAGGGGGGAGTTAGAGGAATTCATGGTGGAGAGTATTTGGGAGAGGTCAGCAGAAGTTATGGGAGAAAAAGTTGATAGCCGGAGGACGGATGATGAAAAGAATGTGGGTTCAGGTTGTGGGGTACTAGAGGGGGAGGATAAGAGCTGGTGGTAGATGTGTTCTATTTTAGAGTTGAAAAAAGACAAGAGTGTCGCATTTCTCTGGGGTGAATGATGATGAAGTATTGTCGTGGGGTTTGAGGAGTTTGTTTATGGTCGAAAACAGGGAACGTGGGTATGAAGAACCAGAGTGGATGATACCAGAGTAGTAAGATGAGCGGGCTTTGTTAAGGGCTGATTTATAGTGATGCATAAGGTCTTTGAAAGCGAGGGCATGGACTGTGAGGCCGGTTTTCTTGCATAATCGTTCTCGCTGTCGAAGTTGTTTCTTAGGTTTATGGAGTTCCGGGTTGAACCAGGATGCGGAGTGAGTAAAGGTGACTGTTTGGGTTTTCAGAGTTTTCACTGTATTGAAGGAGGTAGACATAATGTTGTTGTAAGTGTTGACAAGGTCCGTGGGCGTTGGGTTTTCCGGGGGGGGGGGGGGGTGAGGTCAGAAAGGGTTTCTGATATGCAGGTGGAGAGAGTCTCTGAGCAGATGGACTTAAGGTTGCGAAAGATGATTGTGCGGTTTTGTTTTGGTTCGGGGGTGGGGGTGTTAATATCAAATAAGATGACTAGGTGGTCAAACATGGTGAGGTCAAAGCTAGAAATGTTGTGGATATGGAGGCCAGTGCTGTAGGGAAGGTAATGTGTTGAGTGAAGCTGGAGCAGTTGAGGAAATCCAGGAAGTCCATAGAATGTTTGCAGTCAGGGTAATCAATGTGCAGGTTAAAATCACCAAGAAGCAGGAGGGATGATGAAACAGAGAAAAGTGGAGTGATGAATTCTGAGAGGTCAGATAGGAAAGATGGGCTTGGTTTGGTGGGGCAGTAAATAATAACAGTAATGAGGGGTTTAGGTCCTGGAAGTTTAAAAGCCAGATGTTCGAATGATGGGGTAGAGGGTAGGGACAGGGCGCGTGGTTTGAGGTTTTGATTAAAAATAGCAGCGATGCCACCCCCTCTGCCCTTAATGTGTGGGTTGTGCAAGTAAGAGTATCCTGAAGGGGTGGTTTGATTTAGTGAGAAATAGTCCAGGGTTTTTTGCCATGTTTCATTTAGGCAGAGCAGATCAAGTTTGTTGTCTATGATGAATTCGTTGAGAATAAGGCTTTTATTGTTGAGGGAACATGTGTTGAAGGGGGCAATTTTCAGGGGCTTTAGTTTTAAAGCCGGTGGGGAGGTGGTTGGGATTGTCAGGAGGTTGAAAAGGTTCACAGAGGACGAGTTCTGATGACGTGGGTTGTGTGAGCTGCGGTCAGTCCAAATTGTTGGAATACAGTTTTCGGTATTTGAAGAGTAAATGAATTTTCGGCGAGATCAGCGGTGGATATAGGGGGGTGGGCGAAGAGGGGCAAGGTCTCGGAGTGCGCTGACCAACTCCCCGGAAGGAGGAAGCGCGGGAACGAGGCGGGGAAGCTCGGCGGGCATGTAATGGAGTACCATGACGGATGTGGAGAAGTGGCGGATCCTGGAGATGAGTGGAGGCGTCAGCCGCAGCCGAAAGCCAGAAGTGAAGTGCGAGTGGCGACAGCTTCGTCCTCGACAGTGTCGTCCTCGACGGTGTCATCCTCGACGGTGTCGTCCTCGACGGCGGCGAGCTGGGCAAAGCCCTGGCAGGAAGCTGCGGCAGCGCCGGACGGCAATGCAGCGCCGCCAAGGAGCCCACCACGTCCAGGTAGCGTGGATGGCTTCCACGCCAAGCCTCATGGTACCAACAAGTCCAGCCAGCACACAGCGCACACAGATCACACCGAGGTTTTTGAAGCTGTAACCTTGGTATTTTGGCAGGTAATCCGTCTTGAGATCGAGGTAAAAATCTGTTGGAGTCGGAGCAGCGAGAAGCGGCAGCCAGGTGCACCCGCGTCCTCACGCATGCTCCGTAATAACTTACTTGAATTGAATTGAGGAGGTCTTTGAAGTGTTCTCCCCACCGACTCACGACGTCCCAAGTCGAGGTCAGCAGCACGCCATCCCCACTGTAAACAGTGTTGACGGTGCACTGCTTCCCCCTCCTGAGACGCCGGATGGTGGACCAGAATTTCCTTGAAGTCATCCGGAAGTCATTTTCCATGGCCTCGCCAAACTTCTCCCACGCCCGGGTTTTTGCCTCAGCAACCGCCGAAGCTGCGTTCCGCTTGGCTATCCGGTACCTGTCAGCTGCCTCCGGAGTCCCGCAGGCTAAAACGGCCCGATAGGACTCCTTCTTCAGCTTGACGGCATCCCTTACCGCCGGTGTCCACCAGCGGGTTCGGGGATTGCCGCCACAACAGGCACCAACGACCTTACGGCCACAGCTGCCTCAACAATGGAGGTGCGGAACATGGTCCACTCGGACTCAATGTCCCCCGCCTCCCCCGGGATGTGGGAAAAGCTCTGCCGGAGGTGGGATTTGAAGCTCTTCCTGACAGGGGACTCTGCCAGACGTTCCGAGCAGACCCTCACAGAGCGTTTGGGTCTGCCAGGCCTGACCTGCTGGTTTGGACTGGCATCTTCCCCCAGGTGGTGATCAGTTGACAGCTCCGCCCCTCTCTTCACCCGAGTGTCCAAAACATGCGGCCGCAAATCCGATGACACGACTACAAAGTCAATCATCGAACTGCGGCCTAGGGTGTCCTGGTGCCAAGTGCACACATGGACACCCTTATGTTTGAACATGGTGTTCATTATAGAAAATCCGTGTCAAGCACAGAAGTCCAATAATAGAACACCGCTCGGATTCAGATCGGGGGGCCGTTCCTCCCAATCACGCCCTTCCAGGTCTCACTGTCATTGCCCACGTGAGCATTAAAGTCACCCAGTAGAACGATGGAGTCCCCAGAATGAGTGCTCTCCAGCACTTCCTCCAGGGACTCCAAGACGGGTTGGTACTCTGAGCTGTCGTTTGGTGCATAGACACAAACAACAGTCAGGACCCGTCCCCTCACCCGAAGGCGGAGGGAGGCTACCCTCTCGTTCACCGGGGTGAACCCCAATGTGCAGGCGCCCAGCCGGGGGGCAATAAGTATGCCCACACCTGCTCGACGCCTCTCACTGTGGGCAACTCCAGAGTGGAAGAGAGTCCAGCTCCTCTCGAGAGGGCTTGTACCAGAGTCCAAACTATGTGTGGAGGCATGTGTGTCTAGTCGGAACTTTTCTGCCTCACACACCAGCTTGGGCTCCTTTCCAGCCAGAGAGCTGACATTGCATGTCCCAAGAGCCAGCCTCTGGATCGGACCGCCAAGGTCCCCGCCTTTGGCCGCCGCCCAGCTCACTTTGCACCCGACCCCTTTGGCCCCTCCTACAGGTGGTGAGCCCATGGCAAGGGGGACCCTCGTTTTCTTTTTGGGCTATGCCCGGCCAGGCCCCATGGGCGAAGGCCCGGCCACCAGGCGCTCGCCTTCGAGCCCACCTCCAGGCCTGGCTCCAGAGGGGGGCCCCGGTGACCTGCGTCCGGGCAAGGGAAAACGAAGTCCATTTATGTTTTTCGTCATAAGGGGCTTGGGTGAGCCGTGCTTTGTCTGGCCCCTCACCTAGGACCCTTTTGCCATGGGTGACCCTACCAGGGACATGAAGCCCCAGACAACATGGCTCCTAGGATCATAGGGGCACGCAAACCCCTCCACCACGATAAGGTGACTACTCACGGAGGCAAAATCACATCAAACGGCAAACATTCTGACCAAATACAACATCTTGAAGAATCAGTGAAAGAATACATCTAAATAAAGTAATAAAGAAATCAAAACGGCAACACGGTGACAGATATCTGAAAATCAGAGCAGAGCTTTAACTCACAAACACCTCGTGACAGAGGTGGGGAAACGGGAAACACTTCCTTAAAGTCGGCCTTAAAAACTTTAAAAGTTAAGATTAGTCGAAAACAGGTGGTGCATCAAAAACCTGCCTCTGTACTTGAGTTTGTCTCGCTGTAGCCGCCCGTTCATGTGTTGACTGCTAGCACAGTTAGCATGCTTCCTAGCAAAGTGACAGCTAATATTGTACTCCTTGAATACTGCAACCGTTTATCATATCAGACAAACCAGCGTTGATCAGACTTCAGCAATTAAATATTTTGTTGTCCATTCTTTTTTAAACACTTGGCACTCAGTGTCCACCTTTCTTTTCCTAGGGCCACTCATTTTTATGGAAGGATTCAAGGGGAAGGTTTGTGGGTGGCTTTAACGTGAAACTGTATCTGAAAGCTCAGCATGCAAATTACGAGAATGCTAACGTCACAGCCCTCACTCAAAATTTGGCACTCATAGAAATTTTGCGCGGAGTGCGCCGGGTCCGTACTACAGAGTACATACAAGCACAGTGAGTGTGCACTGAGCTTTCTGACATGGCTTCCAGGAGTAAATGTACGGGCGGGCGGTTCCCCATCGACTGGGGAAACGTCATTGCAGGGAAAATGACCCAAAAAAATGTTTAATGATACAGTCAAACCTCGGTTTTCGAATGTCCCGGTCCTCGAACAAATCGGAATTCGAACGAAAAATTCGAGATTTTTTGCTTCGGTTGTTGAACAAAATTCGGAGGTCGAACCTTGCGACATGAGCCGAAAGGACCCGAGAAAACCTGGCCGCGCGCCCCGCATGCCCACTGACTCCGTTCGTTATTGTATTTTCTTTACTTTGAGGATTGTATTAACCAGAGATGGGGACTCGAGTCACTGTGACTTGGACTCGAGCCGACTCAAGTCGCTGTTTTGATGACTTGTGACTTGACTTGATAAAAAAAATGAAAAAACTTGAGACTCGACTTGGACTTGGAAGTTAAAGACTCGGGACTTGAGACACGATGACTTGAATGACTTCAGTGTTATTTCGTTTGTTTTCAGTTTGAATATAAAATGAATAATACATTTAAAAAAATAATATCGATAACACGGTAGGAGCGCAGGCTGAGGATGGCGTTGTCATGATTGGATCACTACCCTGTCAATCAATCAGTCGTGCCCTCTCTACCTACCGAACGTGTTTATTGGAGAATCACGCCCCTTTATATCAGACATGCGCAAACATGTCAGCGGGAGCGGTACCGCGAGTCATCACCTTCGGCTATCGCAATTACTTTTATGACGGCAAAAGACGGAAAGCACAGCGCGAGATATGCAACAAAAACATTTCTGACAATGTTGAAAATTGAAGTTTATAGAACTCTGGTGTCTCCAGATGTTACAGATGAAACATAAAATGTTTCTAATGCTCTTAGCGTTTCTTCTTTCAGATTTATTTCAGATTATTTTTTCATATTTGCAACTCAAATGTGTCAGACACTGTCGGCAGACGTTCGTTTGTTTAGATTGAGCTGTCAATAAATCATTGTATGAGGTAATTTCTTTTTTGTTTGATTCCACAGTGTATTTTACTGAATATCAGTAATTACAGTGCAAATCCAAATTATTGTCATACTTTTTAAACAGGTTAGACACATTGGACAATGATGGTTACTTAAAGTTACTGATATCTTGTCTTTTCACTACTAAGATCAGATTCTGCGGGTAAAATTGCAATAATAAGGTGACTTGACTTGACCTATTTAAGGACTTGACTTGACTTGCCCAAGAAAAAAAATGACTTGGGACTTACTTGAGACTTGAAGGTTAAGACTTGAGACTTACTTGAGACTTGCACATGTGTGACTTGATCCCATCTCTGGTATTAACCTCTAAGCCTCCAAAGAAAGCAAGTGGGAGCAGTAAAGCCATCCTAAAACACATAGACGCTCTTAAAGCAATGCGACAGTGAGCGCCCGGCGCGCTGCGGTTGCGTGATCGGACAAAATTAAGCTCCCTGCTCACTGAGGTCCACTTAAATTTTGGAAAGTACATCAGGACTTTAAAAATATTTTCTAAATTTCAGCGACGGCTCTGTCACAATAATGCGACCAGCGCGGTGCAGTTGCGCGGTCGGCGGCGCACTACGGTTGCGCGTTCGGCGGTGCGCTGCAGTTGCGTGATCGGACAAAAATGTGCAAATGAAAAAATGCTTAAAAAAGGCAGTATTTTTTTAGTCTTGGAACGGATTAGAATGTTTCCATTACCGTATTGGCCCGAATATAAGACGACCCCATTATTAGACGACTCCCTCTTTTTCAAGACTCAAGTTTGAAAAAAAGACTTTTTGAACACCAAATTTTATTTTTATACAGAAAATAATTACATCTGAAACAAATGATTATAACAATATATTCGAGAGAAAAAGCATGTTATTTTGCCTCATTCAAATCATGCAAAAGGTGTCGATCACATTTTAATATCTGAATATTTAAATATGTAAACGAAAGGGCAATCACATTTGTAAATGAATGGCTTCTGGTTTTTGAAATGAAAATAAACCAATCTACTGTGATAAAATAACAAAATCGCAATAACTGCATTAACCATCAAAGTGAAGTCTAACTGTAGTCTTGATACAAATCTGAATGAAGAAACACATTGCAATAAAATAATGCAAACTGCTACCGCTATTTTGGGGGAGCCTGAGGACTGTTTTGGGGTTGGCTCGGATGGTTATGCTCTTTTCACCCCCGGTCAGAATACAGGAGGGAAGACATGGTTCAGTTTTAATTGCTTTAATGAATTATTGGCAAAAAATATAATCATAATAACAACCATAAATAAAATACTCTCGGCAGCACACCAAACATAAGTCATCGAGCGAGACAATAAAATACATTTTGCTGGCAACCGTTAGTTGCCGTTCCGCTGCGTAACGGCTACTCGTACGATGCGAGGCAAACTTAAAGGAGTGCTCCGGAGTTGTCAATCAAATGGCGCGCACACGAAGCAAACCGCGATCGGACAAACGGCATAACAGTGGACAGTAGTAACAATGAAATGTATATACTCACTTAATGTTAAAGACGCACACGATCACAGCAACATACTCAGTCGATACCAGCAACCATTAACTTACCGCTGCGCAAAAGTGAAAATGGGTATAATGTCTAGACCCCGAATATAAGACGACCCCCACTTTTTCAGTCTTATTTCAATGCAAAAAACATCGTCTTATATTTGGGCCAAAAAATAGATTCGGAATTCGACTTATTCACTTCTCGAACCGCCTTCTGGAACGGATTGTGGTCAAAAACCGAGGTTTGACTGTACAATTTATTCAGGGTTGGCGGGCCGGATTAAACGGCCCAGTGCGCTAGATGTGGCCCGCGGGCCGTAGTTTGCCCATGTCTGGTCTAGACTATGTTTTGGTGTTTGACTAGACATGAATAGTACAGCCATCTAAATCAGTCTGAGTTTCATGTTCTACAACACCATTGTTCATAATAAACTTCGCTAGTCTGTGCTTCCGAACTTTTCCCGTACTTGGGTAGTAGACAAGATGGGCTGGGCTATACTTGTTGAACCCTGCAAACACTCCCTTTTCACACCTGGGGTCTAACTTCTTTTCTTGCTTGTATGCTTAACACACTGTTCCAAATGTCCTCCTCTGGCTGCTTTCCTGTTAACATGTGTGGTGAATTCTCTTCGATATTCTGCTGGTCTCCAAGATAGAACGGTGGATAGGTGGCTGGCTCAGGGAAGGAAAACTTCAGTGACACACGGCTGATTGGGGAAAGATTATATTCAATCGATGTCAGAATTTAAGTGTCTCTCTCTAGCCAAAAAAGAAGTCCCCCTGTCTTCTCCCGCCTTGAATCTTATACCCCGCGCCCCCCATTACTCGGGCGCATGCACACGAGGGCTGCTGGATGTCCTCTGCTGCCCCAGCCTGCCTTGTTGATTCTAACCAAATGGCCGATTCCTGTATCCTGGTGCCAGGAAGTCTGCCTTCCTAGCCCAGGCCCCATAAAATCCCATGTGCGCGTGACCTGGTCACCTCTAAGCTTAGAAATGAAATATACATTGCATGAGACCTAAATAAAAATACACTACACATGGAGTAGAGTGTCTGTTTGAATCTGTTGTTATAACATCTGTTTCGTATTATTGCAGCAGCCATAACAGTATAGGCCTATACTCCTTAGGTAAGTTGCTCTCCATTAACATAAATCTAGCCATCTCAAATAATGGTTGCCAATTTCTTTCAGCAGTCCCATTTTGATGGGGTGAGTGAGGGGCAGAGGTTTCATGCCGTATTTTGTTTCTGCACAGTAGCGCTTGGAACTATTTCCCTGTGTAATCTGTGCCATTATCTGACCTAATGCATTTGATTGCTCCAAAAGGGGCAGCATCAGCAAAGAACTTCTCTGTAGCTTTAGTAGTATCATGCTTTGATCTCAGAAAATACACAAACACAACACTAGAATAATCATCCGTAAAGGATAAAGCATATCTGAACCCATCTTTTGCTTCGGGTTCAATAAGGCCAGAAAGATCAGTGTGCACCAAGCGCTAGTTTTGCGCTCTCATCTGAATGCCGTTCAGACTCTGAGCAAACTTCCCATTTATAGAAACCTCGCAGTTTAGATCCGACCAATTTAGCGGCCTTTTGATTTTCATTCCCTTCACAACATGCTGCAGCTTACACACATCTTCATAATTACAATGGCCTAAAACTTTGTGCCAGGTTTGTACAGTAAAACAAGCATGACATTGATCATTCACACCAGTGCTGTAGGTATCCAGATAGTACAGCCTGTTGTACTCTTTAATGTCGACTCTGGTCCCGTCCATATGAATGAGCTGTTTACATCTTTGTTGGAAAGTAGCTCACACTCCGTTGGCCGTAGCAGTCTTGACGGAGAATATGTCCTGCAGATAGGATGGTATGTCACGACTCGTCCCCGGTCATTCCATTGTGTGTACATTTTGTCATAGTTTCTGTTCGCGTGTCTGTGTGCTTGCCCCTCCCCTCCTAAGTGCTCATGATCGGTGTAATTCCCCTCACCTGCCTCTCGTTGCATGTCTCGTATTTAAGTCCTGTCTGCGTGTCACTCCCTGTCGGATTGTTCTTGTTTCTTGTCTCCAGTCTCTGTCTTTGTCTCTGTTTCTGTTAGTTTCTTTTCCCATCTGCGAGTTGGTCTGTCTGTTCCCCTTCATCCTCCATTCCAAGTCCCTTTTGCCTTCAATAAACCCTGGTCCAAGCTGCATTTGGTCACCCTGCTCCACTCATTCCCGACAGAACAATCGGACCACTTCAGCGACCAGCGCCTGGACCAATCCTCGCCACCAGCTTCCGTATCCGCGACGCCGGACCCACATGCGCCATCAGGATCCACCCCAGCGTCGCCAGACCCGTAGCCGCCGTCGGATCTCATCCTAGCGGTGCCAGACCCGTGGCTGCCGTCGGAGCGCGTCTCAGTGCCATGAGACTCGCGGCCGGCATCAGGCCCCACCCCAGCGTCGCCGGACCCGCGGCATCGCCGGGCCTCGTGCCAACAATGCCAGACCCGCTATCATCCGAGACCCTGCCCCCACCGCTGAAACACGTGCCTGAGTCCTCCTGCTGCGTGCAGTCTTTAGTATCCTGGCTGTGACTCTTGCCGCTGCACACGGCTTTCACCTCCTAGTTGCCGCCGAGCGCGGTTCTGACTCTCCGTATGCCGCCAAGCACGGTTCTAACTCTCCGTTTGCTGCAGAGCGCGGCTCTGTTTCCCGAGTTTCGGCCGATTGCGGTTCTGTTACCCCGAATGCTGCTGATTGCGGTTCTGTTCCCGAGTTTCCGCCAATTGCGGTTCTGTTCCCGAGTTTCCGCCGATTGCAGTTCTGTTTCCGCCGATTGCGGTTCTGTTTCCGCTGAGTATGGTTCTGTTCCCGACTTTCCGCTGATTGCGGTTTTGTTCCCGTGTTTCTGTCGAGCGCAGTTCTGTTTCCCCATTTGCTGCTGTGTGCGGGTGAAACTTTGCTGCTCCCAGTTCGGACTTTGCCACAAACCAGTGGGGTAATTTGGACTGGTGCGCCTTCCCCCCCCGCGCGCAAACCATTTTGTCATAGTTTCTGTTCACGTGTCTGTGTGCTCACCCCTCCCCTCCTGTGTGCTGATGATCAGTGTAATCACCCTCACCTGCCTCTCGTTGCATGTCTCGTATTTAAGTCCGGTCTGATTGTCACTCCCTGCTGGATTGTTCTTGTTTCTCGTCTCTTGTCTCCAGTCTCTGTCTTTGTCTCTGTTTCTGTTAGTTTCTGTTCCTGTCTGCGAGTTGGTCTGTCTGTTCCCCTTTATCCTCCAACCCTGGTCCAAGCTGCATTTGGTCGCCCTGCTCCACTCATTCCCAATATGGTATGTACAGTGCTCTGTTCAGCAATGCCTTCACCCGTTGTCCTTGACTGTTCACCGGGAACACCTCCGCGTCTCCCCTCTTAGACGCAATGCCGCTCGTCCTGGTCTCGTCAGCCTGCTCCAAGATGTATTTTCCGACTTGAAGGTGTCATCAAACTTATTAAATCTCTCAATGATTATGTGAGACGTTGCCCTTAAATCCACCACAGGGCCCGTTGTCTGGATCCGTTGAGCTGTCCATCCGTAATCTTAAAACATTTGTTCTTACGCCTCAGTTACTCGCTTGACATCATCTCTCACGCCTGTATGAGCCATTTGGTCTTCTCGCATTGTTTTTGGGTTGATGTGGTTTACCTCCGCGCCACTAAAGAGACTCTCTTGTATTTGTAGACACTATACTGGGAAGCCTATAAAACCCACAGTGAATTAGGACACGGGCGGGGTTGACAGGAAGGATACAGTTTTCCACTGTGCCTAATGCCAAAAATATTATGTGGTTATTTTGATTGCCGTTGTGTTATTAGGTATTTACCGTGTCTTGGAAAAGGAAAATTCAGCATGCTGTAGGGCCAACGCCCTCCAGCACCATAAACCCCTGTCCCTCATGTAGCAAGACCTGCAGATCACGCATCGGCCTGCACAGCCACATGGCTATGCATCGCCGGATGGATGGATGGATGGATGGATGGTTGGATGGGTGGACATTTACTTACACAGGTACAACACATGCCTGATGAAATCACCACAGTGCATCCCTCCCCCAATTATGAGAACACACACCCCCACTCAAGTCAACGCACACTCTCCGTTTCCACTTTACCATTCAGAATGAGCCGGCACTGAACCACCACTAATTAGTATGCTACATAATTTTTCTAGACTAGTAAGGCTGTGCACAAGTTTATGAATGTTGGCACGCTACAATTAAACTGAAATATACATTCTGCACAAAATGTACAAAAATCCGGGACATCTCAGTGTCCCAGATTTTTTATTTTTTTTCTGGGATAGACCATAAAAATCCGGGACAATTAGGAAAATCCGGGACAGGTGGCAACACTATACGGAGCCCGTGTCAGCTCGCCACTATGCAACATTGAACATTGAGGAGGGGGAGCGGGGGTGACCACACGCAAACCTTTTAGGAGAATAAGAGAAATGAAAGCACAACTGTAATCTCAATAGCCTCATATTAGAAGCCAGAGGCCCACGAGATGATGGAATTTGATCAGACAGCACCTTCAGGCCGAATCTAATGACTGTGGTTTTGCAATTTGACTTGAACTGCAAAAACTCTGTAGTCAACCAATTTCCAGCAGCATTAAAGTCTGCATTTGATTTTATTAGTTCTCAAAAAAAAAAGATTGATTTAAGCAAAACGTGTACATGAAAACTGTAACAGATGTGACTCTAAATAACTATTAATATGAATTTAAACTATGCTACTAATAAAGACTTCATATAAAATATGTATGATTGCAAAGGAAATAAATAATACAAACTGATAATAAATAACTAAACTACGTAATATGGCCACCTAGTTTTACAGTACACGATGAGCTTCCTTGTTCAATGAATTCAACCAAGTCGGTAAAACTTGGTTTGGAGGCCTTTTTTGGGGGGTAAAATGCTCTAAAATCAAATAACTAAAACTGAGTCAAGAAAAAAATGGGTCACCATTTCATCAGCTTCTATGAATACAAACAAAGTGCATTTGATTAACTTCAGGGTTAAGGAACATTTTCAAGATTGATTAATTTGCTAGGAGCAAGAAAAACAACAGCAGAAAGAAAAAAAAAAGTCCAACGTGGCGCTCCTTCTCCTCCGGACCGGACCAGGCCCCGCCTCCTCTCGGCGCTCAGGAAACAAGCTGAAGGCACAATTACGTACAGTGTTCCAATTTCACATGCTGACGGAATGCTAACACGCTAACAGAGAACAACAAGTGAAAGTCTTTTGTTTAGCAAAAAACAAAAAGGCAGATCGATAGGTACTCAAATTTGTAACCTCTGTCCAAGTACCTACATTTTGAAAGTCAAATGCTAACTGTTGCTATGCTAACACACAGCAAGGATAGATCACCTTGTGATTGTGAAATTACATAAGGCCATTGCTAAAAGACTTAGGGTGAGATATGATGAAAAGGGACGAGGTGAGGGGTGTGGTGTGAAATGCGAGGAGGGGGCAGGAACTAGAGTGACATGCTAGCATGCTAACTGCTCTTTTACCTCCTTGTTAACCCAGGAAAGGCTAAAGGGGGTTGATATGATGAAAGAACAAAGAGGAGTCAGGGTTTGACTTTGACAGTACACACCTCTTGCTCTTCACTCAGAGGAGACGTGTGTTTGTTTCTCAAGGAACTTTCCCCAGAGGCACTTGGCTGACTTTTCACTTCGAGCAACACCAAGGCTTTGTTTTTCACCAGGGTAGACAAAACTGTGAACAGAGCACAGCAGGTCGTGGAGCCAATGTGGACTGATCTGGACTGCCCTAAACTGGTCTAGACACGTCTGTAATGGATTTGTCCAGTCGGGTCTGAAGTGTACAGAGCAAAGCAGCAGTCCACGCAGGTCTAGATGTGTGAGCATCGCTTAATTGAGAACCAGATGGCAACAACGCAGTACGTGCAGGTCCAGACTGGCACACGCACGGACCGGACCGTCTGATGTGGAGATGATGCGTGCCGGTTTGTATTGGACAAAAAGGACCTGGGCTGTAGCAACCCTAACCATAAAAACCTTCTCCAAATGTTTGTCAAGAAAACGCTGAAGGTGCTCCTGACTGGCAAAAAACTGATTGCCTACCTAAACTGATCACCTTGACTACAGATCCTCATGATGGAGGTGTTTCTCTAGAATCCTTCAAAACAAAAGAGGGATTATGAATCCAGTGGAATCTGTGAGTGAGAAGGCTAAATGAAGTCGCTGTCCTGATAAGTTGTCCCGCAAAGATGTCAAGTGAGTTGCAGCGGAAACCACGCATAGAAACTAGAAAATGTAATTCCTGGAGAAACTGCGTGTGAAAGCGAAGACTTTGAATCACTTCTTGGGGAATGATGCCGAATGATGTTGAAATGAGTTGAATTACTTGAGAAATGTGGAAAATAGAAGTGTAAAACGAAATTTTGGAGAATTTGTTGTGAAAATTTTTAATTTTTGTTAAGTGGGAAGTTGTGGAATACGTAGGAAAATGATGAACAGTTGAAAGTTTGAACGGGTTGAATCAGTTGATGAATGTAGAATTTAGAATTGACAAATTAAGTTTTGGAGAATTTGGTGGAATTTCAAATTTGAAAGTTTGGAGTTTTTGGTCCCCTCCGCAAGTCGTCACCTTATCGTGGTGGAGGGGTTTGCTTGCCCCTATGATCCTAGGAGCCATGTTGTCGGGGGCTTCATGCCCCTGGTAGGGTCACCCATGGCAAACGGGTCCTAGGTGAGGGGTCAGACAAAGCACGGCTCACCCAAGCCCCTTATGATGAACAACATAAATGGACTTTGTTTTCCCTCGCCCGGACGCGGGTCACCGGGGCCTCCCTCTGGAGCCAGGCCTGGAGGCGGGGCTCGAAGGCGAGCGTCTGGTGGCCGGGCCTTCGCCCATGGGGCCCGGCCGGGCATAGCCCGAAATGGAAACACGGGTCCCCCTTCCCATGGGCTCACCACCTGTGGGAGGGGCCGAAGGGGTCGGGTGCAATGTGAGCTGGGCGGCAGCCAAAGGCAGGGACCTTGGCGGTCTGATCCCCGGCTGCAGAAGCTGGCTCTTGGGACATGGAATGTCACCTCTCTGGCTGGAAAGGAGCCCGAGCTGGTGTGCGAGGCAGAAAGATTCCGACTAGATATAGTCGGACTAGCCTCCACACACAGTTTGGGTTCCGGTACAAGCCCTCTCGAGAGGGGCTGGACTCTCTTCCACTCTGGAGTTGCCCACGGTGAGAGGCATCGAGCAGGTGTGGGTATACTTATTGCCCCCCGGCTGGGCGCCTGCACATTGGGGTTCACCCCGGTGAACGAGAGGGTAGCCTCCCTCCGCCTTCGGGTGGGGGGACGGGTCCTGACTGTTGTTTGTGTCTATGCACCAAACAGCAGCTCAGAGTACCCACCCTTCTTGGGGTCCCTGGAGGAAGTGCTGGAGAGCGCTCCTTCTGGGGACTCTATCGTTCTACTGGGTGACTTCAGTGCTCACGTGGGCAATGACAGTGAGACCTGGAAGGGCGTGATTGGGAGGAACGGCCCCCCTGATCTGAACCCGAGCGGTGTTCTATTGTTGGACTTCTGTGCTCGACACGGATTTTCAATAATGAACACCATGTTCAAGCATAAGGGTGTCCATGTGTGCACTTGGCACCAGGACACCCTAGGCCGCAGTTTGATGATCGACTTTGTAGTCGTGTCATCGGATTTGCGGCCACATGTTTTGGACACTCGGGTGAAGAGAGGGGCGGAGCTGTCAACTGATCACCACCTGGTGGTGGGTTGGCTCCGATGGTGGGGGAAGATGCCGGTCCGACCTGGCAGACCCAAACGCTCTGTGAGGGTCTGCTGGGTACGTCTGGCAGAATCTCCTGTCAGGAAGAGCTTCAACTCCCACCTCCGGCAGAGCTTTTCCCACGTCCCGGGGGAGGCGGGGGACATTGAGTCTGAGTGGACCATGTTCCGCGCCTCCATTGTTGAGGCGGCCGACCGGAGCTGTGGCCGTAAGGTCGTTGGTGCCTGTCGTGGCGGCAATCCCCGAACCCGCTGGTGGACACCGGCGGTAAGGGATGCCGTCAAGCTGAAGAAGGAGTCCTATCGGGCCGTTTTGGCCTGCGGGACTCCGGAGGCAGCTGACAGGTACCGGATGGCCAAGCGGAACGCGGCTTCGGCGGTTGCTGAGGCAAAAACCCGGGCGTGGGAGGAGTTCGGTGAGGCCATGGAGAATGACTTTCGGACGGCTTCGAGGAAATTCTGGTCCACCATCCGGCGTCTCAGGAGGGGGAAGCAGTGCAACGTCAACACTTTTTACAGTGGGGATGGCGTGCTGCTGACCTCGACTCGGGACGTCGTGAGTCGGTGGGGAGAATACTTCGAAGACCTCCTCAATTCCACCTACACGCCTTCCATTGAGGAAGCAGGGCCTGGAGACTCTGAGGCGGATTCTCCAATCTCTGGGGTCGAAGTCACTGAGGTAGTCAAAAAACTCCTCTGTGGCAAGGCCCCGGGGGTGGATGAGATCCGCCCGGAGTTCTTAAAGGCTCTGGATATTGTGGGGCTGTCATGGCTGACACGCCTCTACAACGTTGCGTGGACATCGGGGACAGTGCCTCTGGATTGGCAGACTGGGGTGGTGGTTCCCCTCTTTAAGAAGGGGGACCGGAGGGTGTGTTCCAATTACAGGGGAATCACACTCCTCAGCCTCCCTGGTAAGGTCTATTCAGGGGTGCTGGAGAGGAGGGTCCGTCGGGAGGTCGAACCTTGGATTCAGGAGGAGCAGTGTGGCTTTCGTCCTGGCCGTGGAACAGTGGACCAGCTCTACACCCTCGGCAGGATCCTCGAGGGTGCATGGGAGTTCGCCCAACCAGTCCACATGTGTTTTGTGGACTTGGAGAAGGCGTTCGACCGTGTCCCTCGGGAGGTTCTGTGGAGGGTGCTTCGGGAGTACGGGGTGCCGAGCCAACTGATAAGGGCGGTTCGGTCCCTGTATCACCGATGCCAGAGTCTGGTCCGCATTTCCGGCAGTAAGACGGATTCGTTCCCAGTGAGGGTTGGACTCCGCCAAGGCTGCCCTTCGTCACCGATTCTGTTCATAATTTTTATGGACAGAATTTCTAGGAGCAGCCGAGGCGTTGAGGGGGTCCGGTTTGGGGACCTCAGCATCATGTCTCTGCTTTTTGCAGATGACGTGGTGCTGTTGGCTTCTTCAGGCCGTGATCTCCAGCTCTCGCTGGAACGATTCGCAGCCGAGTGTGAAGCGGTCGGGATGAGGGTCAGCACCTCCAAATCCGAGTCCATGGTCCTCGATCGGAAAAGGGTGGAATGCCCTCTCCGCATCGGGGATGAGATCCTGCCCCAAGTGGAGGAGTTCAAGTATCTTGGAGTCTTGTTCACGAGTGAGGGGAGGATGGAGCGTGAGATCGACAGGCGGATCGGTGCAGCGTCGGCAGTAATGCGGATCCTGTACCGGTCCGTTGTGGTGAAGAGAGAGCTGAGCCAAAAGGCAAAGCTCTCAATTTACCGGTCGATTTACGCTCCTACCCTCACCTATGGTCACGAGCTATGGGTCGTGACCGAAAGAACGAGATCTCGGATACAAGCGGCCGAAATGAGTTTTCTCCGCAGGATGTCCGGGCTCTCCCTTAGAGATAGGGTGAGAAGCTCGGTCATCCGGAAGAGACTCGGAGTAGAGTCGCTACTCCTCCACGTTGAGAGGAGCCAGATGAGGTGGCTCGGGCATCTTATCAGGATGCCTCCTGGACACCTCCCTGGGGAGGTGTTCCGGGCATGTCCCACCGGTAGGAGACCCCGGGGACGACCCAGGACGCGCTGGAGAGACTATGTCTCTCAGCTGGCCTGGGAACGCCTTGGGATCCCCCGGGATGAGCTGGATGAAGTGGCTGGGGAGAGGGAAGTCTGGGAGTCCCTCCTAAAGCTGCTGCCCCCGCGACCCGACCCCAGATAAGTGGAAGAAGATGGATGGATGGATGGATGGAGTTTTTGGTAAATGGGAAGTTGTGGAATATGTAGGCAAAAGATGAATAGTTGAAAGTTGGAATGGGTTGAATCGGTTGAACATTGTAGAAATTAGAGTAGAAAAATGAAATTTTGGAGAATTTGGTTGAATTTCAAATTTGGAATCTTTGGTAAGTGGGAAGTTGCGGAATAGGTAGGCGAAAGATGAAGAGTTGAAAGTTGGAATGGGTTGAATCGGCTGAAAAATGTAAAAATTAGAGAACAAAAACACAATTTTGGAGAACTTGGTTGAATTTCAAATTTGGAATTTTTGAACGAAAAAAATGTAAGCAGCCGTGTCATGAATATTTGGAATCAGTGAAAAGTGGAACGGAGTGAATCGGTTGAAGTATGTGGAAGTAGTTAAGCGTCAAAAAAGTGAGCGGAATAAGTAGAATAATAATAATAACTAGAATTTGCAATTCCTGAAGAAATTGCGTGTGAAGGTGAAGAGGTTGAATAAATACTTGGGGAATGCTGCAGAATGATGTTGAAAAGAGTTGAATCGGTTGAAAAATGTAGAAATTAGAAGGGAAAAAGCAAATTTGGGAAAATTGGGTGTGAATTTCAAAATTGAAAATTTGGAATTTTGGGTAAGTGGGACGTTGTGGAATAGGTAGGAAAATGATGAACAGTTGAAAGGTGGAATGGGTTGAACAAGTTGAAAAATGTAGAAATTAAGGTAGAAAAACAAAATTGTAGAGAATTTTTGGTAAGTGGGAAGTTGTGGAATAGGAAGGCAAAAGATGAACAGTTGAAAGTTGGAACGAGTTGAATCGGTTAAAAAATGTAGAAGTTAGAGCAAATCTTGAATCCTAATAGAGAATGAATGGGAATTAAAAGAAAAAAAAATTGCGCCAAAATTTTTTTAAATTTGGAACAAAAGGAAAAAAACGGCTTCAGGAGGTTTACTTTTGGGGTTAAAATGTTGAAACGGGTTTAATCGGGAAAAATTTGCAAAAGTTAGCGCAAATGTAGGTATTTTGGGCACTTAATGTTGAAATATGGTCACTTCCGGTTTGATTTGGGTCACTTCCGGTCTATTTAGGTCACTTCCGGTCTGATAAGAGGCACTTCCGGTCTAGCTGAGGTTACTTCCGGTTTATTTTGGGTCACTTCCGGTTTAAAAAGGTCACTTCCGGTTTGATTTGGGGTCACTTCCGGTTTTATTTGGGGTCACTTCCTGTTTACCTAAGGTCACTTCCGGTTTGATTTGGGGCACTTCCAGTTCATTCTGGGTTCATTGGGGGCACTTCACGGTCAATCCAAGATGGCCGCCATACTGGAAGTGTGGGTCAAGGGGGTGAATATGGTAAGCATAAAGTGAACAAAGTGAATAAAGTTGGAATGGGTTGAATCGGTTGAAAAATGTAGAAATTAGAAGGGAAAAACTAAATTTTTGGAAAATTTGGTGTGAATTTCAAAATTGAAAATTTGGAAATTTTGGTAAGTGGGAAGGTGTGGACTAGGTAGGCAAAAGATGAACAGTTGAAAGTTGGAACGAGTTGAATCGGTGGAAAAATGTAGAAATTATAAGTGAAAAACTAAATTTTGTGAAATTTTGCAAAATTTTGTGCAAATTTTAAAAGTGAAAACGTGAAATTTTTGAATTTGGCAAGTTTGGGAATGTCCCCAATGTGATTTGAATGTGTTGAAATAAGTGAATTTCAAACTGGAACAACAAAAATGTGAAATGTTGAATCTGCCATTAAGAATGAATGGGGAAAAAAATGCCACAAAATCGTGAATTTTGTGAAAACGGAAAATTTTTTGAACGAAAAAAATGTAAGCACCCGTGTCATGAATATTTGGAATAAGTGAAAAGTGGAACGGAGTGAATCGGTTGAAGTATGTGGAAGTAGTTAACGGACAAAAAAGTGAGCGGAATAAGTAGAATAATAATAATAACTAGAATTTGCAATTCCTGAAGAAATTGCGTGTGAAGGTGAAGAGGTTGAATAAATACTTGGGGAATGCTGCAGAATGATGTTGAAAAGAGTTGAATCGGTTGAAAAATGTAGAAATTACAAGGGAAAAAGGAAATTTGGGAAAATTGGGTGTGAATTTCAAAATTGAAAATTTGGAATTTTGGGTAAGTGGGAAGTTGTGGAATAGGTAGGAAAATCATGAACAGTTGAAAGGTGGAATGGCTTGAATAAGTTGAAAAATGTAGAAATTAGAGTAGAAAAACAAAATTGTAGAGAATTTTTGGTAAGTGGGAAGTTGTGGAATAGGAAGGCAAAAGATGAACAGTTGAAAGTTGGAACGAATTGAATCGGTTAAAAAATGTAGAAGTTAGAGCAAATCTTGAATCCTAATAGAGAATGAATGGGAATTAAAAGAAAAAAAAATTGCGCCAAAATTTTTTGAAATTTGGAACTAAAGGAAAAAAACGGCTTCAGGAGGTTTACTTTTGGGGTTAAAATGTTGAAACGGGTTTAATCGGGCAAAATTTGCAAAAGTTAGCGCAAATGTAGGTATTTAGGGCACTTAATGTTGAAATATTGTCACTTTCGGTTTGATTTGGGTCACTTCCGGTCTATTTGGGTCACTTCCGGTTTGATAAGAGGCACTTCCGGTCTAGCTGAGGTCACTTCCGGTTTATTTGGGGTCACTTCCGGTTTAAATAGGTCACTTCCGGTTTAAAAAGCTCACTTCCGGTTTGATTTGGGGTCACTTCCGGTTTACCTGAGGTCACTTCCGGTTCATTTGGGGACACTTCCGGTTTGATTTGGGTCACTTCCGGTCTATTTGAGTCACTTCCGGTTTGAATAGAGGCACTTCCGGTCTAGCTGAGGTCATTTCCAGTTTATTTGGGGTCACTTCCGGTTTAAAAAGGTCACTTCCGGTTTAAAAAGGTCACTTCCGGTTTGATTTGGGGTCACTTCTGGTTTACCTGAGGTCACTTCCGGTTCATTTGGGGTCACTTCCGGTTTGATTTGGGTCACTTCCGGTCTATTTAGGTCACTTCCGGTTTGATTAGAGGCACTTCCGGTCTAGCTGAGGTCACTTCCGGTTTATTGGGGGTCACTTCCGGTTTAAAAAGGTCACTTCCGGTTTGATTTGGGGTCACTTCCGGTTTACCTGAGGTAACTTCCGGTTCATTTGGGGTCACTTCCGGTTTGATTTGGGTCACTTCCGGTCTATTTAGGTCACTTCCGGTTTGATTAGAGGCACTTCCGGTCTAGCTGAGGTCACTTCTGGTTTATTTGGGGCCACTTCCGGTTTAAAAAGGTCACTTCCGGTTTAAAAAGGTCACTTCCGGTTTGATTTGGGGTCACTTCCGGTTTGATTTGGGGTCACTTCCGGTTTACCTGAGGTCACTTCCTGTTCATTTGGGGTCAATTCCGGTTTGATTTGGGGCACTTCCAGTTCATTCCGGGTTCATTGGGGCACTTCAGGGTCAATCCAAGATGGCCGCCACTCTGGAAGTGGGGGTCAAGGGTTGAATTGTGGAAGTGGGGGTGAAGGGGGTGAATATGGTAAGCATAAGGTGAACAAAGTGAATAAAGTTGGAATGGGTTGAATCGGTTGAAAAATGTAGAAATTAGAAGGGAAAAACTAAATTTTTGGAAAATTTGGTGTGAATTTCAAAATTGAAAATTTGGAAATTTTGGTAAGTGGGAAGGTGTGGAATAGGTAGGCAAAAGATGAACAGTTGAAAGTTGGAACGAGTTGAATCGGTAGAAAAATGTAGAAATTAGAAGTGAAAAACTAAATTTTGTGAAATTTTGCAAAATTTTGTGCAAATTTTAAAAGTGAAAACGTGAAATTTTTGAATTTGGCAAGTTTGGGAATGTCCCCAATGTGATTCGAATGTGTTGAAATAAGTGAATTTCAAACTGGAACAACAAAAATGTGAAATGTTGAATCTGCCATTAAGAATGAATGGGGAAAAAAATGCCACAAAATCGTGAATTTTGTGAAAACGGAAAATTTTTTGAACGAAAAAAATGTAAGCACCCATGTCATGAATATTTGGAATAAGTGAAAAGTGGAACGGAGTGAATCGGTTGAAGTATGTGGAAGTAGTTAACGGACAAAAAAGTGAGCGGAATAAGTAGAATAATAATAATAATAATAATAATAATAATAATAATAAAGGACAGCAATAACAATAGTGTGAAGGTCTTCACCTTCACACTAACTAGAAAATGCAATTTCTGGAGAAATTGCGTGTGAAGGCGAATACTTTGAATCACTTCTTGGGGAATGATGCCGAATGATGTTGAAATTAGTTGAATTTCTTGAGAAATGTGGAAAATAGAAGTGTAATACAAAATTTTGGTGAATTTGGTTGAATTTCAAATTTGAAAGTTTGGAATTTTTGGTAAGTGGGAGATTGTGGAATAGGTAGGCAAAAGATGAACAGTTGAAAGTTGGAACGGGTTGAAACGGTTAAATAATGTAGAAGTTAGAGCAAATCTTGAATCCCCATAGAGAATGAGTGGGAATTAAAAGAAAAAACAATTGCGCCAAAATTTTTTGAAATTTGGAACAAAACGATAAAAAACGGCTTCAGGAGGTTCACTTTTGGGGTTAAAATGTTGAAACGGGTTCAATCAGACAATAAATGCAAAAGTTAGCGCCTAATGTAGCTATTTAGGTCAGTTAATGTTGAAATAAGGTCACTTCCGGTTTGATTTGGGTCACTTCCGGTCTATTTGGGTCACTTCCGGTTTGATAAGAGGCACTTCCGGTCTAGCTGAGGTTACTTCCGGTTTATTTGGGGTCATTTCTGGTTTAAAAAGGTCACTTCCGGTTTAAAAAGGTCACTTCCGGTTTGATTTGGGGTCACTTCCGGTTTTATTTGGGGTCACTTCCTGTTTACCTAAGGTCACTTCCGGTTTGATTTGGGGCACTTCCGGTTCATTCTGGGTTCATTGGGGGCACTTCAGGGTCAATCCAAGATGGCCGCCACACTGGAAGTGGGGGTCAAGGGGGTGAATATGGTAAGCATAAAGTGAACAAAGTGAATAAAGTTGGAATGGGTTGAATCGGTTCAAAAATGTAGAAATTACAGTAGAAAAACAAAATTGTAGAGAATTTTTGGTAAGTGGGAAGTTGTGGAATAGGAAGGCAAAAGATGAACAGTGTAAAGTTGGAACGAGTTGAATCGGTTAAAAAATGTAGAAGTTAGAGCAAATCTTGAATCCTAATAGAGAATGAATGGGAATTAAAAGAAAAAAAAATTGCGCCAAAATTTTTGCAAATTTGGAACAAAAGGAAAAAAAACGGCTTCAGGAGGTTCACTTTTGGGGTTAAAATGTTGAAACGGGTTTAATCGGGCAAAATTTGCAAAAGTTAGCGCAAATGTAGGTATTTAGGGCACTTAATGTTGAAATAAGGTCACTTCCGGTTTGATTTGGGTCACTTCCGGTCTATTTGGGTCACTTCCGGTTTGATTAGAGGCATTCCCGGTCTAGCTGAGGTCACTTCCGGTTTATTTGGGGTCACTTCCGGTTTAAAAAGGTCACTTCCGGTTTGATTTGGGGTCACTTCCGGTTTGATTTGGGGTCACTTCCGGTTTACCTGAAGTCACTTCCTGTTTACCTAAGGTCACTTCCGGTTCGAATTGGGGCACTTCCGGTTCATTCTAGGTTCATTGGGAGCACTTCAGGGTCAATCCAAGATGGCCGCCACACAGGAAGTGGGGGTCAAGGGTTGAATTGTGTAAGCATAGTGGAAGTGGGGGTGAAGGGGGTGAATACGGTAAGGATGAGGTAATCAAAGTGAATAAAGTTGGAATGGGTTGAATCGGTTGAAAAATGTAGAAATTAGAGTAGAAAAACGAAATTTTGTAGAATTTGGTGTGAATTTCAAAATAAAAAATTTGGAAATTTTTGTAAGTGGGAAGGTGTGGAATAGGTAGGAAAAAGATGAACAGTTGAAAGTTGGAATGGGTTGAATCGGTCAAAAATTGTACAAATTAGAGGTGAAAACGGAAATTTGTGAAATTTTGTCGAAATTTTTAACGTGAAAACGTGAAATTTTTTGAATTTGGGAATTTTGGGAATGTCGAGAATCATTCCGAATGTGGTTTGAATGTGCTGAATGAGGTGAATTTAAAAGGGGAATGACGTAAATGTGAAATGTCGAATCTGCCATTGAGAATGAATGGGGAAAAATTTGTCGTAAATTCGCGAATTTTGCGAAATCGGAAAATTTTCGGAACGAGAAAAATGGAAGCGCTCATCTCGTGAATATTTGGAATACGTCAAAAGTGGAACGGAGTGAATCGGATGAATTATGTGGAAGAAGAAGCGGGACAAAAAAGTGGCGGGAATAAAATAGAAGAAGAATAATAATAGAGAATGGTGTAGAATAACATATGTGTGAAGGCCATCGCCTTCACACAATAATAGAGAATGGTGTAGAATAACATATGTGTGAAGGCCATCGCCTTCACACAATAATAAAGGACAGCAATAACAATAGTGTGAAGGTCTTCACCTTCACACTAATAAAGGACAGCAATAACAATAGTGTGAAGGTCTTCACCTTCACACTAATAAAGGACAGCAATAACAATAGTGTGAAGGTCTTCACCTTCACACTAATAAAGGACAGCAATAACAATAGTGTGAAGGTCTTCACCTTCACACTAATAATAAAGGACAGCAATAACAATAGTGTGAAGGTCTTCACCTTCACACTAATAAAGGACAGCAATAACAATAGTGTGAAGGTCTTCACCTTCACACTAATAATAAAGGACAGCAATAACAATAGTGTGAAGGTCTTCACCTTCACACTAATAATAGAGAATGGTGTAGAATAACATATGTGTGAAGGCCATCGCCTTCACACAATAATAATAATAGAGAATGGTGTAGAATAACATATGTGTGAAGGCCATCGCCTTCACACAATAATAAAGGACAGCAATAACAATAGTGTGAAGGTCTTCACCTTCACACTAATAATAACAATAATAATAAAGGACAGCAATAACAATAGTGTGAAGGTCTTCACCTTCACACTAATAATAATAATAATAATAAAGGACAGCAATAACAATAGTGTGAAGGTCTTCACCTTCACACTAATAATAAAGGACAGCAATAACAATAGTGTGAAGGTCTTCACCTTCACACTAATAATAATAATAATAATAATAATAAAGGACAGCAATAACAATAGTGTGAAGGTCTTCACCTTCACACTAATAGTAATAATAGAGAATGGTGTAGAATAACATATGTGTGAAGGCCATCGCCTTCACACAATAAAGTGAATGGAGTAGAATAACAAATGTGTGAAGGCGATGGCCTCAGGCAATAATAATAATAGAGAATGGTGTAGAATAACATATGTGTGAAGGCCATCGCCTTCACACAATTAGACAATATGATACAAGGCAACTTTATTGATCTGGCGCATTTGCCTCGATTTGTCAAGACCTGCGCACTCTCACTTTGACTGTTCTGTGCCCATCCAGACTTGCCCCAATTGATGTAAAAGCGCACTGCTGGGACACTGTGGTCTTTACTGGCATAAAGTTTCATGGGCTTTTGCGAACCTTCCTTGGCTGATCTACGGAGCCAGATTTCATATCTGCTAGCTTGAAGTGGAATTGGTTTGGGCTGGTCTGGAATGACCCGCCCTAGACCTGAATGGACTGACAGGTTTAGGCTTTAGGTGGGAGTCGACCCGCATAGTACCTTCCCTGGTGAGGTTCTCTGCTGCGCTCATGGCCTTCCCACTGAGGTCGCTGACCATGTTGTCCACGGCGGCTTCATGACGGAGGAAAATGGGTCGGACTACACGGTCGTAGAGGACCTGGGATCCATTCCAGGCCACGGGGGCCATGCACCACAACAGGAACAAACACTGCGGCCAAGGCATGAGACCAGGAGAAGGGTGTGGCAAGGCGTGGCGAAGGAGGCAGGGAGGTTGCTTACCTTAAAGGCGTAGTAGAAGGGGAACCAGTAGAGGAAAATGTCAGAGAAGAACTCGCCCAGACTGAAGACTCCGTAGACCACCCAGTAGGTCAGCCATTTTGTGTCGTCTTCTTTGCTTGGACTCTCGATGGCTTTGACTCTGAACACACAAATATCATGGACGGACTTCCCGCGCTGGGAGAAGCTGTTTGGACTAGCACACAAAGCCTCAGCTGGACTCCAAGGATATGGAGTATGCACTTAGTCAAGTGTTCTAGTCTAGTCCAGATGGCGGACCTCCGAGGGACTCACGAGTAGTACGCCGGGTAGACGAAACCGATCAAGTTGCAGAGCAGGGCAGCGCCATAACCGTAGACCAGGTATAAGCCCGTCACTGAAACCACACCTGAGGGAAGGGCGCAGGACAGCGGGTCATTTCCACAAGGGCTATCATGCAGGCGCCGACGGCGACTCGAAGCTGGCGGACGCAAAAGCTCAGCGCGTCCTGTGTGCCCAGACAACCGTGTGTGCTGTGTATGAAGAAGTCCACAGGAAATAAGCATTCTGTTGGACAGTGTTTCATGTTCCTACACATGTTCCTTTTATTGGTTCCTCGAATGTTCAACGTTGATTCCACATTTGGATGTTGATAGGCCCCAAAGTACACCTTACGGAAAGTGGTTATCAAATGAGCATGTGAGCACTTCTTTTCAGTGTCCATTAGTTGCCTCCAAAGGCTACATGGGCTCCACCGACACAGGTGCCACGCTGGCGTAGCGCGTCTTCTGGCCACGTATGCATATTGATTTTTTTCTTCGCCACTGAGCCAAACTCTGCTTGTGATGTTCGCTTAGCACACGCGCACCCAATTAGCTGGGTCATGGTAACTCCGTCACACTTAGCACACGCGCAATATATGAGAGCGGCGCTGCCATGTGGCCTCGTCTTTGGCAGATTAAGGCAATCCTCTTGGAACCTCAGCGCACACACAAACATACACACTCACACAGACTCGCACATGCACTGGAGCATACCGGCCGCAAGGATTTTCTTCTTGACTCCCGTCTTCTCCTCGACCTTCCCCAGGAAGTCAGTGACGACATTCTTTTCATTGAGGAACCTCTCGGCACGTTCTTTGGCTGAAGATAGGAAGCTGAGAAGGCCCATGTCTTCGATGTCCTCTATGTCTTTGACGGGGGAGGAAAACGAGCAAGCGGCTGACGATGAAGAGAACCTGATTAAACACCTGCCACACGGCAAGGGATGGGGCAGGGTTAAGTCTGATGCAATCAAAGCAGGTCACTTCATTGGGCCAAATGAAAGATGATGTCACGTTGCCATAGTGAGCCAGAGGCTTTGCCACTCTTAGCCCTCTCAGCTGAAGTTGATTAGAACACGGTCTTGTTGACTTTGAAGAGCTAAAACCCTTGTACCCCCCCATAGATTCTTGCTAACACACATTGACGGGCTAATTATGAGCATGTTTCACATTCAATTTTCCTCGCTCTCTCGTCTTTCCTTTCCTTCTCCACTGTTGATCAAGTTTTTAGGCACGCAGAACCAAGGTTAGGAACGGCGTGTGTGTTTTTCTTCCTAGCAGCGTTGAAACTGATGTCACTTGTTGAGGTTTGCTTAAAAACATGTCGGCTCAATGTCGGGACGCTGTCATTACACCTGAAAAGATAAGGCAGATTTGAAAAGACAATGACTTGATAAATTGTCAAAGTCCCAAAACTCAAAGTGCCTTCCTCCCCACCGGTGTGGGTGTCTCGTGAGCAGGAATGCAGCACAGGCCGCCACACGCCCGTTCGCAAGTTCCTCTCAGGAGGGGCCTCCCCATCCCTCCCCACTTCAAGCTCAGCCACCGCCGCCGCCATGAGAGGATACCGTGTCATCAAGTACTTGCTGTTTATCCTCTGCTACGTCTTCTGGGTCAGTACAATGCAGCTTTTCTTCTATTTGTCACACTGCACTCAAAAGGTCTTCCTTCCTCCCCGGGGCGGGGCCCCGTTGCTCATCCAGCGTGTGTGCAATGTCTTTTTTCACATCTCCAGCACGTTTTGGAGACGAATTGTGTCCGCAACTGGACAGACGTCTCAGAGTCAGATCAAGTTGCTTAGTTTGCTCCGAATCACAAAAGAGCTGGTAAATATTAATGTCACGGAAAGCCCTCCGCGCAAGGCAACGTGACTGAGGCTACACTGGCCCGTTGGAACATTGGAGACACCTGCACTAGGGTACGGGCTAGCCACCCTTTCCAGCACTTACGATAGGCGGGATGAGCACCATCCGGGTCTACAGACTCAGAGCCACTTTGCATTTTCATCCATATTTGAAAGAGGACGCTTCGCTGGTCCTTTTTTAAGTCTCATCGCTTGTGAGAGTCTCATCTACCGAGCGTCCGGTTTGAAGAAATCCGATATTCCGTCGGTACTGTCGCTGTGAGCACCAATATGAACTGGAGATAACAAAGGTCATCCAGTAAGGTTGTGGTATTGTTCAGGTGTTGAGCGCCGTCCTCATTGCGGTGGGAATCTACGCCAAGGTGGCCAAGGAGAAAGGTCAGAGCGCCTTGCGCACGTCGACGTCACTTGACCAGCACACAGGCAAATGTGAGCGACTTGCATTTGCTGCTCTAACCTCAAACCAGTTCATAGTTAGTCTAACTTGCCGGCAAGGAAGGAGCGCAACCTTGCGCAAGTCAGCGCTAAATTTGACAGCGCGTTGGTGACGCCCAAAGGCCAGCTAAGCGACGGCCGTGTTGGTAACCAACGTGCATTGAGAATGAGTGGCCACGTCCTTATTGCATTTATTTTGTCCACGTCAAACTGTGCGCTCAAGACAAAGCATTAAAAGACAGAATGATGTAGTATTTTGAACGCCATCCTTTGAGCTGAGTCATCACGCCACGCCGACTCCTCGCTCAGCATACTCGTGGGCTCAAAAGGCCAGCCCGCCCATGTCCTATCTTGCCGTTCAAATGAGTGTGACGTTGCAGATGTGGTGGATACCCTGACATTGGACCCCGCTCTGCTCCTGATGGTCATTGGCTCCCTTACCTTCTTCATCACCTTCCTGGGATGTCTGGGCGCACTGCGCAACGTCACCTGCCTGCTCAAGACGGTATGACATTACACCTCAGAGGACTTGGTGTGGTTGTGACATCCCCTCTTCCTGCGGCTGTTTGTAGTTTGTGTGCATCCTGGCGCTGTTGCTCCTCCTGCAGCTGACAGCGGGAGTTGCAGCCTATCTCTTCACCGACACGGTAGGACGCCTTACCCATGCCTTGGGGGAATGATTGCGGATGAATGCTTACCTTGGTGACGTGATAAGAACTTTGTTGTGGAGGTGATGGAGCGGACGGAGCGGCTGATGATGACGAGCGTTGTTGGCTATCGGGAGGATCGCGACTTGGAGAATGCCATCGACTTCATCCAAAAGAAGGTACGAGCACTCGGGGCAGGGCACGGGCGGACATGGTTTCACACAGCGATCTGTGTATTCAGTTCCAGTGCTGCGGCGTGGAGGGCTACCGGGACTGGTCCAGGAATGTCTACTTTGATTGCTCCGACGCCAATCCCAGCGTGGAGGCCTGCAGCGTTCCCTTCTCCTGTTGCATGGCCCCCGGCAACCAGGTCACTCACTCAATTGCTAACTCCCTCTTACATCACTCCGTCCCAGAAAGTAGACCCATAGTGAGGACACGGCTGGCTGGAAGTGGAGTGAAACCGGAGGGTCGGTCGAGGGTGGGCGGGGGGAGTGAACGTAAGAAAGCATGGGAAGCGGAGAAAGGCGGAGAAAGAGGGTAGCCAGACCGTGTGAGAGAGTGCTTGGGTTCCACTTTTTGTTTGAGCTGAAAAGAAGAGCGAGGGAGGGCTACTCCTCAAGCCCGGTCCTCTGAACAGTTCCTCAGGGCTGCTCCTCAAGCCCGATCTTCTGAAAGGTCTCTGTGTGTCCTCACTAGTTGGTGCTGAACACCATGTGCGGCTTTGGGACCCAGCGGCAGGAGCGGTCGCTGGCCCAGCAGGGAGTCTTCCTGGACGGATGTTTAGACAAGATTGCTCGGTGGCTCAATCAAAACGCCAGGATGGTGGGCGGCCTCGCTGGAGGGCTGCTGCTTCTCCAGGTAAAAGGCCTTCATCATCATCGTCACGCAGATTGCTGTCATTACATCCGGATTGTTGCCGATTGGCTGGGAGTTTTGACTTAGGCATGCATACATCAAGGGTGGCCAAACAAAAATCATGTGCCGCAGTCACAATACAGCCATAAAAAGTACAAATCAACGATTCAACCTCATTTTTAACATATTGGCACGATGCCTGAAAGAAAGTAGTTTGACTTTTTTTTAAGTCAATACCTCATGACATTAGGGGAAAATGGGTGTCTTGTGGCTCCTTTTGCTTTGTTGCGAGTGCAAATCGCTCAGCAGCGTTGTTTGACAGCGAGCAAGATGTTCCATTTCCTATTGTGTGACGCAAATTCATTGGCAATGCTACTGTAGCATATTTTCATTAGTATATTAATTCGGCTCTTATTCTATGTATATTCTACTCTTAAGGCCTGGTTTGCTTATCAGATCGAGCACTGGTCAAGTCGTACGAGATATCAGTGCCTGGTATGGGATGTCAGCGCCTGGCTCCAGGAATGTAGACTTACTGGCGCCAGAAGGTATAAAGAAAACAGGTTGACGTAGTCAGGAAAGAATCCTGGGAAGACCATATAGGGTCAGCAGGATGGACTTGCGAGTTACCAGTAGCCATCGGTATAAAGGATGGAGACCTTTTTTCTGGGCGTGAGGCACTTCAGTTTGACACTGGTTGAATAAAATCTTTTCCCAATCAGCCGTGTGTCACTGAAGTTTTATCTTCCCCAAGCTAGCCACCTTCTACAGCGTGTTCCCAAAGAACAGCTGACCACCGAAGACAATTCACTACAATACTTTGTTGTGTGTGTGTGTGTGTGTTGTTGTTGTGTGTGTGTGTGTGTGTGTGTGTGTGTGTGTGTGTGTGTGTGTGTGTGTGTGTGTGTGTGTGTGTGTGTGTGTGTGTGTGTGTGTGTGTGTGTGTGTGTGTGTGTGTGTGTGTGTGTGTGTGTGCGTTCTCAGACTTGCACGATGTCGCTGGCGTGGGCTCAGGTGTGCTGGATTAACAAAGTTGGCCGGCGCAAGGCAATGCCAGTGAGCAGGATTGCTTCGTTGCAGAAAAAAGACCACATGTGGTTTCCCGCCTTCGCTGACTTTGACGAGCAATGACGGGAAAACCGTTGCTGCGCTGAGCTGCACCAGCTGCTGTTTGCACCTGGTTACCAGATAGCACACACACGCCCGGAATGAAGTAACTCAGCTTTGCTGCATCCCATAATACACTTGGCCGACAGCCACAGAACCGCTGAGGAAAAGTCAAAATAAAGAGAAAGATGAAAATTCAGGCAAAGTAAAGTATAAAGTAGTGCTTTTGCTACCACCTTTGTCCCAAGTAACAAAGGAGAAGAGCTTCGTTTGGACAACCCCAGCGTTCTCGCGGCATCTCTGTGCCAAGAAAGGACGTTTAGGTGTTTTACTCAGACAAAAGGAGTTCTTTTGACCGAGATGAGTATGGCGACGTTCACCTTTGCCGCTTGATAGGCGGTGACCTCCTGGAGGTGAGCTTTGCCGATCATGCCCACCACCCACTTGCCATGGCAAAATCTCCACTCGCTTTCCTTTCCTACTATGAATAAGAAAACAGCGATGTTTTAAGATTTTGCTTCTTATTGGACAACAAAGAGATGTCATGTGATCAACCTCACAGAAGTCCATTTTGCACATTGACTCAAATGGAAAAAGGCTCCCCAAACGGGTACATTAGGGATTGATGTTACAACAAAAGCCAATTGTGAGTTTTTAGTTGGAAAAATAGAAACTGGGGTTTGAAAAGTTAGGAGACTGCAGAGTGGAGGAGATAACGTTCCTACTGGCAAAAATGAGAAGAGGGCCCCCATCTGATCCGCGGTTGCCGAACCTAAAAGCAAGGCAACGCGGCTACGGAAAACAAAATCCTTTTTGGGGTGAATGGCCACCGCCACCATCTGCCGCTGAACCTCCGAGGTGCTCACTTGGACATGTGAAAGAAGCGTATGGATAAAAGTTAAAAATAAAAATTTTAAAAAAGCGTATGGTGAACGAACCATCTAAAATTGCTGGTATTAACGTCAGCGCGACGGGTTGAAGCAAATCGACTCCTCAAAATACCAGCCGGCAGGCAACGTCAAGTTAATGTGTCATCATTGACCTTTGAGCGCCCCCTACAGGCTAAATGCCACTAAGGGCGTTATCGCCTTTGTCGACAGCTGCAGAGCTGCAGAGGAAAAGTCCAAATCAAGAAAAAACGTTGCCAAAGCGTGTTACAAAATCTTTTAATGTCACACAGTATCATCAGAACAGTCATTTAAAAATGCGTAGAAAAAGTCAACATGAGTTGAAAACTTGGCAGACGGAAGACCCCGACATTAAGGCAGACAAATGCAGTAAACGCAAACCCGCACACACAGACCAGGCCTGCTTCAAATTGTGCAATTGTCATTTTACAAATGCAGAAAATGCAAAGCCGCATACACAGGTCTGCTACAAATTGTACAATTATCATTTTAGGTAGTTTTGATTTCGTGCACGAGTTTGGGGTTTCAAGGGCTATATAGTAATGGAATTTTATTGTTTTGAGATTTAAATTTAGTTCGTTTTCAGGGTGGCTTAGTTGTTTTTTATTTGAGTTTTGTCAATAACATGGCGTTTTAGTTTGTCTTTTTTATAAATTTGCTAAATTGTGTGAAAGATTAAAACAACATGCAATATCGTGTCATCAAAGTCCGACAAAACGTGATTATTCAGGTACTTGTCCGCAGACTGAATCGCATCGTTAACTTGAGAGGCAAAGTTGGATGCACGTCAAGCCTTGGCAAACAGCAAGGAAGCCTTGTTGCCCAAGTGGCAATGTGGATTTGTGCCTTGGATCAAGCCCACTTCCACATTTTTTTCGGGATACTGACGGTATTTCTTCCAAATCTGAGTAAAACATTTCTTTGCACTTCTTAGTGAGCGTTACATTTCCGGCTCAGTTCATCGACAAAAGCCAGGGAGCAATTTGGGCCAAGAAGTAAATTCGTCGCCGAGGCGCAACGTCATCCGGTGGTGCTTCAATTAGCAGCTGCAAGTTGACGTCATTTGCGAGAACTCCCCAGTCACAGCTTGAACATTCTTCATTCGTGCAGTAACACCGAAACGAACACGTTTCAAATCAAGCCCAAGCTCGTGCATTAACGACTAAATTTTTGCTACGATTAATATTACTTTTTACTTTTGTGAACGTTTTTTTTTCCATGAACAAAAATGTTTTTCAATGTCAATTTGAGTTACTTTGTTTTCGTGACCTAAAATAACCCTGGCACAAACTAATACTAAGAAAATCAACGCGAGGGTTGACGTGAGCTGCTTTGTCGACATTGACACGGAAACGGGAAGTAAAGCGCCAAAGCTCGAGAATGGGCCCTAAGAGACGCACGCCAGCGTGCGCCCTGGCCACTGCCACCAACGCTCACTCGTTGTCAGAAGAGACGCGACCATCTTGCGTGGTCAGTGGCTAAACCCGCGCACGCGCACACACCCAGAAGATTGGTCGGGTGACATGGAGGTCGTTGGAATGTTCATGTCGCTGCGGAAACAGCGCCTAACCGCGTTCGCACTCACACCTGGCAGATGTTGTAGTAGACTGTGTGCGCGTGCCTCTCAAATGCCGCGTCGCCGTCTCCGTGCGTGTGTACGTGTGTCAAAGGCACGTCCACGTGCTGGGCGCCGTTGCTGCACTCGTGTGTGCCGTACGACGGGACAGTCTGCGGGAAAAGAGCCGGCCCTTCGCCATTAGCCTGCTATCAAATTCATTTTTCCAGACGGATCTTTCATCATTCCTCGTCAAGTGTGTGTGTGTGTGTGTGTGTGTGTGTGTGTGTGTGTGTGTGTGTGTGTGTGTGTGTGTGTGTGTGTGTGTGTGTGTGTGTGTGTGTGTGTTGGGGGTGGGGTAGGGGGGGTCAATTAGGAAAATATAATATTGTACATTCAATTTTAAAATTTGCAATGGGTAGTGGCTCGGTTTGGCGTGTG
The DNA here is from genome assembly GCF_059516105.1 of Syngnathus floridae. Taxonomy (NCBI): domain Eukaryota; kingdom Metazoa; phylum Chordata; class Actinopteri; order Syngnathiformes; family Syngnathidae; genus Syngnathus; species Syngnathus floridae. Next base: position 2,543,566 of record NC_142425.1, read on the forward strand.
ATTGTTTTTTGGGTTCAAATGTGGAAAGTTTTGCCAGACACCTTCTGGCAATTCAGTGGAAATTGTGTGTGTACCTTTCCCTCGCCACTGAGGGGGAAGTCCTTGCGACACAGGTGTGCGATGATGCCCGCCGCCAGCGCGTCGCCCAGCACGTTGATCATGGTGCGAAATCGATCCCTGCGTGCCCACACACGTACGCACACATCACATGAGCGGCAGATCCGACGGCGCGTCGCCCACATGTGACTGAAGGGAGACGAGAATATGCACGCATACGGAAATACACGTGAGTGGAATGACACAGAGGGGTCACTGATGACCTACAGGATCCAATCGATGGCCACGATGAGCGTGATGTCGTCGGGGGGCAGGCCCACGGAGGTGAGCACAATCACCATGGTAACCAGGCCCGCCTGAGGGATGCCGGCCGCGCCAATGCTGGCGGCTGTGGCGGTGATGCTGGTGGGCACACACGCGCAAGCATGGTCAAGCATGCGGACGCAGGTCGAGCCGACAGCGACGGGCCTCACCTGATGGTGACCAGCTGGCCAAAGTCCAGCTCGTAGTCATTGACCTGCGCGATGAAGATAGCGGCCACTGCCTCGTAGAGCGCCGTGCCGTCCATGTTGATGGTGGCGCCCACGGGTAGCACGAAGCGGGCGATCTGCCGGTCCACGTGGCACTTCTCCAGGAGACACTTCATGGTGATGGGCAGCGTGGCCGAGCTGCACGCAGACACACAAGAACAGACCTTTTTTTTTTTACCTCACAGTCAATCGTGGCAAAAAGACACTCCGGGAATTTCGACCGCGTCTGGAGAACTACACTGGAACGTTTTGTCTTTGAGCAAGGGAGACGGAACTCGGACTTCGAACCGCGACAATGCGCCCCTTCCCCACTGACCTGGACGAGGTGGCCAGGGCGATAACCAAGGCCTGCAGCAGGCCGCGGATGAAGGTGAACGGGTTCTTCCCAGTCAGCAGGAAGTAGAAGAGGGGCAGCAGCAGCAGGCCATGCACAAAGAGGCCGGCCAGCACGGTGACGCCGTACCAGCCCAACTTGCGGCCCAAAGTGCTGGGGTCCTGCATGTCCAGGATCTTGCCAGCCACCAAGAAGATGATCCCGAATGGGAAGTACCTGCAAAGGAAGGCAGCGGCGAGCATCAGGCCATTATCTTTGGACGGGCATCAGGCCATTATCTGTGGACGCTAGCCTTTGGCCTCCCGAGCCATTGACTCACCACACAGCAGCGTTGATGATCTTCATGACACACTCGTTGATGCACTGACACACGTTGACCAGCGGAGCGCCGCGCTCGCCCATCCTGCCCAGCAGCAATCCTGCGCACGCATGCGCACGTGCATGCGCACGCACGCACACACACACGCACACACACACTTGCAAACTGACCCGCCTCAAAACAAGACGGGCAAAGCGCATTGAAGAGCACCTTTACGCCACTCACCCATGGTAGCTGAGAAGATGACGATGCCGAGCACGTTCATCTGCTGGCTGCTTCCCGGGTTGGTCTTGTACGTCACTTGGGGCGACGGCGTCAGCTCCAGCACCACCGTTCGGCCCTCGGCGGCAGGCAGCACGTACACAAAGTTGGGCGTCACCGTCCGGGCAGGCACTTTCAAAATGGGCACCAGGTCTGTCTTGTACTGAAGGTGTAAACGGCAAGCGTGAGGGCAGGCGAGCGGCAGCAAAGGCACGACAATTGGGGCGACGCCGGTCGCACTCACCTGCTGGAAGGTTGCCTCGATCAGATTGGACGGAACCATATTTCTGTGGGCGGAGCAGCCAAGCAGCACACGTCGGTGATCAGCGCACGCTCAAAGCTAAGCTGGCGCTCAAAGCTAAGCTGGCGCTTAAAGCTAAGCTGGCACTCAGCTGCGCAGATGACTAAATATAGGGCCGTTAGTCTCTGAGCTAATTGGATTCACGCGACAGTAGAGTCCTTGTGTTTGTATGCCAATGTAACATCTTAGCACGTGTGGGTGGATGTCAGCACTCAGCGGATGGTGGGCAGGGCGGACCCACCTGATGAGGTCAAGGAGAGCGTCGGCCGAGGTCATGACGGGCCCGCCCCCCAGCCGGTTGCTCTCCATGTCAGTGCCGGCGCCTGGCTTGATGATGATCACCAGCACGATGCCCACCACCACCGCCATGAAGGTGGTCCACAGGTAGTAGGTCACCGTCAGCACGCCCATGCGGCAGCACGCACGGGACTCCATCGACGAGAGGCCCGACATCAAGCTAAGCACATCAAGCATGCGTCGGGCGTTCCCATTCCACTGTTGCTTTCTTACTGGATTGCTTTTTAGAGTCCTTTTGTTAGTTTTTTTTTTATTTTTTTATTGGAAAATCTTTTGTTGTATTTCTAACATTAGTATTTTGGAATCTCATATTTGCTGAGCGCAAGTTGAGTCGAACCTTCCCTCTTGTGTCGGGCCAGAAATCAATTCCGATTGTGTATGCTGTTATTGAAAACACAATGTCTCAAATGTGCTTTTATGGTTTGTTGTAGTTAGTTTTCTTCAAAAGCATTCTTGTTTTGACTCAAATGTTTTGTTGTTTTCAGTTTTGGCTGGAGCTCTTCCAGTGACCTGCATTGGCCCAGGCACGGGAGGTCGGTCCTACCTGGAGGTGATGAGCGGCAGGATGAGCATCTTCAGCATCCTCATGAGAAGTTCGCCAGGAAAGGAGAAGTAGATCTTGGCCTGCCGTGCAAAACAAAAAAGAAGCCCCGTGAGCGCCGCCCGCCAAGTTGCTCACTAATCAAGCTCCCGGTCCACGGTCCGGCTTTTGCCTCCGTTTGCACTGGCCAATGGTGTGCAGTGCTACTCTTGAATTGTCTTGAAAAGCTGAAGTAAAAACGCAACAGTTCTCGTATTCGTTACGTGACAGCTTAATAGTCAAGTCCCATCTGATGTGGCAGCAACCTGCCTAAGATGAAATGTCAAAGTTCTTGGGGTAAAAGGTAAAATGTGCTCTCGTGCTTTCTTCCGCTATGGCACCAATGTGGCAGCCAGTTTGGTTTGGAGCCAACTCTTTGCGTATTGGCGGCGGCGGGTAGACTGTTAAAAATGGCTGTGAAATCTACAGTTACTTACTGTATTAAACACAATAACCTTACTGTGTATGATTATTACAGTAGAATGCTGTAAGTGTTACAGTTACACCTCGTAAACATGACAAAATCACAGTAGGATAAGTATTACAGTGAAAAACACAGTAGTCGAAGCATTACTATAAAAAATCACAATAGCCAGTATAGTACTGTAAATAGAAAAGTAAACTTATTGTAATTTTATTGTCAACGTCGACTGTTAAAAATGGCTGCGAAATCTACAGTTACTTACTGTATTAAACACAGTGACCTTATTATGTATGATTTTTACATTAGCTTGCTGTAATTGTTACAGTTAAACTTCGTGAACATGACAAAATCACAGTAGGATAAGTATTACAGTGAAAAACACAGTCGTCGAAGCATTACTGTAAAAAAATCACAATAGCCGGTATAGTACTGTAAATAGAAAAGTAATCTACTGTATTTTTATTGTCAATGTCGTTGATGAATGAACATTGAAAATTCCTATTTAAATATATATATATATATATATATATATATATATATATATATATATATATATATATATATATGTGTATGTATTCATATATATATATATATATATGTATGTATGTATGTATGTATGTATACATATATATGTATACAGATATGTATTAGATATAAAATATCTCATAATAAAATCAATAATTATCATATAATTATCACATAATCATTATGAGTTTTAACTCATAATGACTTACCATGGCATTTTTTTATTCCCAACATTAAGTTTTTCCCTTTTCTTTTTCACTGGCGGACAAGGGCTTACATGGGTGACGTGATTTATCCAATGAGGATCAAGAAAGTTCAACGGTCTTGCTTCGAATGGCCAATCACGTCAAAGTAAACGGGACAAATCGCGATCACAGCGATTGCACCTCTGGATCCCACAACATTTCTTACACAAGGCTTTGTTTTGTGTTGTGTGTTTTTTGTTGTGTTTCTATGTGTTTGCGTCGTCTGTGTTCATTTGTTTCAGTTTGGCAGCGAAAACGGCTCCGAGAGAGCGCTGTTTTTCTTTAACTGACCAGATTCTCTTTTTTTTAAAACTTACTGAGGCATTAGCAGCGACAGTACGACGGTCGTTACTGTGTCGTTATTTTATATTTTTCTGCTGCGCGCGGGAGAAGATTATTTTCCCGCCTGTTTTTTTTCTCCACCTTCTGCCTTCGTGTTGGTTTTCCTCCTGGCGGCTCCACCACCAAGCACACGTCGCGACGTCCAGAAACTCGGTAAGTAGGCCTACTATCACTAAAAGTCATAAAATAAAATAGTAATACACAAGAAGTAATCAGTGTGCTTGCCATAAAAATGAATTACTCATGCAAGTACTGTAATTTCACCACAGCTTCAATCCCTGCATTTGTTCGTCATTTGAGGATTCACAGAAATTTAGCTAACTTCAGATTTCCATGTGGGGTAGCAGAATGCTTTGCCACTTTTTACACACGTGGCGCCCTTCAAGTTCACATGTACTGCTCTCACAAGAGGGCAGCTAAACCAGGACTTGAAAGGCAAATTGATGGAGTTGCCTCGGCTTCCACTGTTGAAGGTTGTAGCTTTATGTCAGCTCGGTCAACTCGTATACATTTCCGGCAAAAAAGACAACTTGTGGGGCAGGATCAGCCTATTTCTGGGTTGAACCACACCCACTTCCGGGTTAAGTCCCATTCAGAATACGGATGTTGATAATCTAGTTGATTGAACAGATACAGATAATGGTGTACTCACTCATCCCTAGTAGCCAACTCGTTTGTCATTGCTGCTATTTCAGCTTGCTTGCTATACATGTGTCACTTTTTGTTCATCTTTCACCAACTCAGTTACTATATCTGCTCCTTTTATCTGTTTTATGTACTGCTTGGAAGACATGTATACTCCCTGCCCTGTTTTTACAGTCATTCATCTGAAGCAGATCATTTATAAAATGGATTGCTGTGAAATATGATTTTTGTAATGTCTGACTTTAAGGAGAGACAATCCTGACTGCAAAAAAGTGGATGCTGTCGATCGAGGGGAGGGTCATAATCCCACCTGCTGCTCACCTGGCTGACTTCACCACTGCCTTGGCCACTCTCTTCGCCTGTTACTATGTTTTCAACCTAGAGTATCAGGTGGAAGCCTGCACTCTCTTCACCTGTTCCTATGTTTTCAACCTAGAGTATCAGGTGGAAGCCTGCACAACATTGGAGTTTATTCAGAGGTATTAACTGATGAAATTATATACCTAACTTTATTCCCACTGGCATTTTCTAAATCTCTCTTCTATAAGTGTTATTCAGGCAGTTTTATCACCCCTTAATAGTAAAATAAATGTAATGCAAGTATAAAATACTGCAATATTTTATTTATTTAATTAAAACAATTTATTTTTATCGATTCTTTTAATTAACCCCCCCCTCGCAATCACAGTTGTGATTTGCTAATTGATTACTCGTTGACATGTACATAATGTCTCAACCTCTAACTCCTATACTCATTTCATAGGTTTTTGGTCAGAACTAATCCTGACTCCACCAAGTGCAGTGCCAAGGAGCAGATGAGCCGGAAGACTTCATACATGAACCCCCATGTGATCTCCTTCATCAGGGACTTCATGGAGTTCGATTGGCTAACTGACTAGGTACAGGTGAGGTTCAGATAATAACTTTTGCATAGAAAGTTCAAGATGGTTTATTTAAAGAAGTCATCTCAAATAGTTATGTTAACTCATGTGGTTGTTTTTTCCCCCATTCATTCTTAATGGCACATTCAACATTTCACATTTACGTCGTTCCAGTTTGAATTTTTTTTTCTCCGATTTAACTTGCGACATATTCCAATCGATTTTTAACCGTCTCACGAGTAATCGTTACATCCCACAATAATATAACTCCAACCTTGCTAATTGCATGAGCGTTCCTGCAGCCAGTGACACACTTCCTATCAGGAACAAGTATCTTAACATGACACCGACATCACCATCATAATTCTTAATGTGTTTTCTTCTTTAATTTCAGGGCTCCTGTTTTGTCCAAGCCCAAGGAAGTTTTGTCTAAAAGGTTTGGTAATGTGCTTTATGTTCCTGTTCACCAAAAAATACATAATCCCGTTAACACATTTTTTGTCTGTAGTTAATTGAAATATTTTAGAATATGGGTCATTCTATTAATGATTAATATTAAATCACTGATTCAGCATTTAAATTGTACAGTGAGAAACTTAATTTACAATGATTACCTACTGTTAATAGTACTGCATTGCCATATACAATACTGTTGTATGTATTGTATGTTACATTGTATGTTGTAATGGCCACTTCATTTGTTTGTACAGTAAATAAACCAAAAATGTAAATATAACTGAAATCGCAGTATTTCATTGATATTCATTCTGCAGTTAAACAACTAATACTGTAAATGCAACTGACATCACAGTATTTAACTGTTATGTAGCATACAGTTAAACTACCCAATACTGTATATACAACCAAGACCACAGTATTTAACTGTTTTTTGCTTTACAGTAAATACACCAATACTGTAAAGTACATCTACTGTAATATGGATTTACAGTAAGGTACTGGTTAATTGCTGCCAGTTAATTACTGTAAAATGTTTTTACAGTAAGTTACTGGTTAATTGCTGCCAGTTAATTACTGTAAAATGTTTTTACAATAAGTTACTGGTTAATTACTGCCAGTTAATCACTGTAAAATGTTTTTACAATAAGTTGCTGGTTAATTGCTGCCAGTTAATTACTGTAAAGTTTACAGGAAGTTTTTTACAGTGTACCTGCGTGGAGAGCTGCGTGGCCCTCAGCACAAATCCCAGTGCGCAGCCAGTCAGCACGGCCGCCACCGACAGGGTCAGGAGGCCGTTCCTCTTGGCAAAGTTGCGCAGCGTCAGGCGGACGTCACGACTGGCAGCGGCGCAAAGGAAAGACTTGGGGCGCTCCGCTGTTCCTGCTCCATCCCCGGCCGCGCAGGACGAGCGTTCCGAGCAAGCGTCCTCTTCCTCGCCGCCGCTGGCCAGCAGAAGCTCGTCCATGACTGTAGCTGGAAAACGGCAAGCGACGGCTCGGCAGCTTCTCCTGCGGAAGGATTAAGTCGACGCCGATTTAGCGGGGCTAAGAAGCTTAGCGTCAGGTACCACGCTCACACCATCTCCTTCCTCCGCGTAGCCTGGGCCGCTTGGATTCAGAAGTCAACTCAGGCTCAAGAGAGTGCAACACTTAGCGTGATTACTACAAAGCAATGGGAGAAAGCCAAGCTACGGATATCGGAAGGAGCTGAGTGTGTCAACAGTGACTCACTGCCGTTTCAATGAAATGATAGTCGTCGGTGATAGGTGTACTGATGACAACCGACGACTGTCGTATTAGTGCGGCTCGGCGACCATCCCTCTCTGGCCAAGTTGCCGCTCCGGGTGATAAGATGGAAACTGAAGCCGTTGCTCCATCGTCTCTCGAGTTGGCTGGGAAAACCTCTTCTGTTCTGAAGGCCTCTCCGGTCAGGTGTTCCGGATGCGTGCCGCCAGGTGAAGCCCGCACGGCACGCCCGCCTCGGACAGTGACGGCCACCGTTGGTCTCCGCTGTGCGTAGAGGTTTGCCCTCACATCCTTTCATCATGGCTGGTCAAAAGTAAGCTAGGTTAAACCTTTGCCAAACCTTACAAGTCACACCAAACATTATCTTGACATGTTCTGTGGGCCCCTCCACTAGTCTTCGCACCGCTTTCTGGGGACTCTTGCCTTGGTTTAATAGCAGGCTGCTTTTACTCTGGAAAGTTGCTTTTTTTTTTTGCCCATTTCCTGAGAGATGTAAATGAGCCATCATTAATTTCTTTTTGTGCATTTATACCACTGGCAACTTGGTTTTTGCTTGGTGTTTTTCTTGGTTAATCGATTAAAGGATGACTAAAATAGTGGTTAGTTACAGCTTTAGCTATAAAGTTTTATCAGGTCAGCTGACCAAATAAAATGTCATCATTGTGTAACGGATTTTGAGCCAAGAGCAGATAAGTCAATCCATTTAATTGTTCTGCCTAGTTGACCAGGCTCGGCACGCACGTGCACACACAACGTGGTGGTCAGGAGGTGGGAGGGCTTTCCTTGAGAAGGCGTGCTAGGCGAAAGCGTGAAGGCTCCTCTCATGCGCGAATCGTCGGCTGACCAATTTGACTCCCTTTCCGTCGCAACAATCGTCCAACACTCAGCGAAAAAGTCAACGGCGGCTCCTCTGTTCTTACGCGGCCTGCCTGGAACACACCACGTGCACACACGCACACACTCATCTCTGTGGTCATCATCATCGTAGGAAGAAAAGGTGGGAGGGCCGGCGTCACATGGTCAGGCTTAAGTGGGCCATTTGAGCTTGGTGCAAAACGGATGAGGCGCTGCTTTCCCTACTGAATGGAACACAAATGCCAGTCAAGCGCTCAAACGACAAATCAAAAGCCAGTCTAAAATGTTTTCGCCGATTTAACGAACACGACTGGCTGGCATTTGGACATAAGCAAAAAAGCTGCGCATCAAAATCATTTGTGAGCCTGAGGTCAGATTTCGGACGGCTCATGGGTTGGAACAGTGACTCAATGTTCTCTGGCTGATGACAAAGGCAAAGTATGTGCAAAGGGTAGCGTGAGAGTCCAATTTCATTTGGGAGCCTGTATCTCAAATCATAGGAGCCCATCTTGGAAAAAGCAGTGGAAATGCTTGAGAAGGGAGCAGGAAAGGAGCTCAATGACGTGGCAGCGCAAGGCCGCCCCAGGCCACCGATGGCTTTGCTGGAGATGTCGTCACCACCATCTGTCCTTCCCAATCACACGGTGAGGTGATAATTTGGTGCCCTCCTTCCAACCCGCATGTGACGACTTCCTCCCACCTGTCTCCAAAAGCTTTCTTTGATAGGCGGAGCTACCGGGTGCGGGCGTCAAGGCTGCTCCTCGTTCCCGGCGCTCGGCGTGCGATTGCGTATTTGACTCCTGAGCTGCTCAATGAGTTCTGGATTTTGTTGCTGCATCTGCTGAGCAAACTGCTGACCGCTGAAAGCCACCAAAACACACACACGTGCGTCGGTTAGCATCGTCGCGTGTATCCATGGCACAGACGTCTTTCTGGACATAGGTGGTGACATTATTTGGAATTGCACTTTGTCGAAAACGTCCAGACCAATGCAGCGGCCGCACAGAAGAACGATGGATGACACATAGGGCAAATCCCTCTCCATTGCAAGGCTACGTTTTTGTCGACTTTGATTTCTTGTTGATTTCTGTCATTTTGCCTTCAAATGCAAAGTGAAAAATCTTTTCACGTGTCCAACCCATAAAGACGCAACTTTTGGATTGACTGCTGTCGCGTCACATCACTACTGAAATGAAAAGGTACAAAGTAGCGGCATTTGATGCAGTGTACGTACGCCTGGATGAGTCCTGATAGATCTCCGACTGGCGCAGGACCAGGAGCTCCTCCCGGGACTCCACCGCCTCCTCCCGCCGCGCCGCCACCTGCGCCGTACGCTCCCGACATCATTCCTGACATCCTGACACGAAAGCCAGATGCGCCCATCAGCCGATGCAAGAGAGATACAGCCAAATGCGCGCACACTTACATCTGCTGGACCTGTGGGTTGGTCATCAGTGACGACGCCTGCGACAAACAGCAAGTCAGAACAAGAGAAGGTAGCGCAAAACATGCAAACAGGCCTGTGTTATTCTGAGAAGCCGTGATGTCACCCATCGGGCTTCACGGCGTCAGTGGGAAACGCACAGGATCCGTCTTTGGACGGGATCAACAATGGGGGACAGTGGAAACGTGCTCAGCCAACGCAGTATTGCTCACCATGTTCATGAAACCGGGATTGCTGAGCAGTCCGGCCAGGTCCACTCCACCCATTCCCGCAATCTGACAACACACATACAAACATGTAAGATGCGGCCAAACCCCTACAAGCGTGCCAGAGAGAGAGGGCGTCACGTTTGCGGGACTGGTGGCGTCCATCTTTTCCTCGGCGATCTTCAGGTTGGACTTGTAGGTGTCGTTGTCCGGGTCAAGTTCCAGAGCTTTCTTGTAAAACGTGATCGCCTCGGAGTGCTTGTTGAGGCTTGCCAACGCCAACCTGCGTGAACGCGTGCACGCAAAACAGGTTGCCACCTTACTCTGACGGCATGCCATATTTGCTACCTCCTGGACGAAATTGGTCGGACTTTTGCAAAGCCAAACGCTTGCTCGGACACGTCCTTCTCATTAACGGCAAAAGACGGGACCGGTGACGGTCGGTCCGAGCCTCCGTGCCAGAATGGACGGCAAGCCGCTCAGCGGGACGTTTGGGTCAAAGACATGACCAATTTTGCCGACTCCCATACCCGGCAGAAAATGGGTGGGCCCAATTTCAGCGGGTAGATGGAACGCGGAACATTGCGGCGGGGCTTCTCACCCCATCCTGCCATAAGCTTTGCTGTAGTTTGGGTCGATGCCGATGGCCCGCTCGCAGTCCTGCACCGCCCCCGCATAATTTCCCTGTTTGCTCAGTGCCGCCGCTCTGTGTGCAAGTCATCGAACATGCCGTCAAGTCCGACGTTCACCTCTCCGATGTTGCTGGCAATCTCCCCGGCTACCCACACACCTGTTGCAGTAGTAGACGGCGCTGTGCGGGTTGAGCGCAATGGCTTTGGAATAAAACTCCACGGCGGCGGCGTAGTTGTCAACCTTCATTTGGTCGTTACCTGCACGGGGATCACGTCAACACGGGGGCAAGCGGGCAGCGGCGTGAGCGTACCCACCGTCTGCCTTGAGTCGTTCGGCCTCGCTTCGCTGCCCTTCGCCAACAGTCGCGTCATTGTTGTTCTCCCACGACTGTGACACAGCAGAAAAGACATGACACTCGCTGACGCCTGGCTGTCTTGAGCCAGGCCCGCATGAGCAGACATTTCGCATCATTTCGACAAGCGTCGTGTCCCAAATGTCGAGTTTGTCGCAGTGTCTTCACCTCGACAGCCGCTGAGTTGCGAGCTCCAAGGTCTTTTCTTCTCTCAATTATGCCAACCCAAAGGGCTTGTTAGCACTGCTGTGCTCACCGCGATTGCTCTATCTGATCAAATCGCACCCCGGTCCGAGAAGCCGTGGTCATTTTCACCCATGGACTCAGAGAACCCGCGGGAACGTATTGGCGGAAGACCAATCACGGTGGGCGGCTCTCACCGATGTCTGGAGAGTGGCGGAGGCGAAGATCTCGGGTAACGCCAGCGGGACGTCAAGGCTCTGGTCGTCCGCGGACACTTCGAAGGCCGTCTCCAAACATTGGACGGCCACTGCAGGGGGACGCAAGTGAGAAGGCGCCGTTCGTCAAGCGCGTGGCCGGCGGCTCACCTTCCAGGCTCTCCTGCGCTCCGGACGACAGATTGCCTGACTGCAGCTGCTCGTGGAGGTAGCGGATGATGGAGAAGGCCAGACGCTTGCTGTCCGTCATGGCGGCACGGACAGTCACGGCTAACCCAACGACAAAACACAACTTGGCCAAACGCATGACATAAAGGGCTGTCGTGACAACAGATCCGAGTCAGGTAACCGTTGCGACCCAAACAAATCGTTACGTTCTGAAACGCATCATCTAAGAATCATATTGCTCCTCATCATACGCATCGACTCGTCTCCGTCTGAGAGGCACATCGGGTTGAAAGACTCTAGGGATGGCCGGAATCTAAGGAGAAATTTGTCACTTCATGCTTTGTTGCTTTCTTTTTTGGGGGGGAGGAAACGTCCTCTCTCCCTAATTGAAATTGAAATGACAAAGTCTTGGCAAACAGTCAAATGATTTGCCTGGAATTTGTATCTTTTTTATTTGGCCTGATTAATTGTATTAATTGTTGAGGGTTTTTTTTTTTTTTTCTGTCAAACATCGACCGGCCTCGAAATGTTTTCTTTTAAATCGTCTGGACTATGTCTATTTTTTTTAAATATCTAAATGAAATCTATTGGCGCAGGCAGCAGATTCTGGCCTTGGTCTTATTACTGCTTGGAGAAGAAGGTCCTAAGATGCGATCAGTTCTTTTTTTTTTTTTTTTTAGATTCATAGTTAGAGTTTAAAACTCCAGTTTACGAGAAATTCTCCACTAAGATTTGCATTACGAAGTGGGCCAAAAATGGCTGCATTATTTTCCACCGATTTAACATATTCACGAATCATAACTTTAATCGTATTTTCCACCGGACAATGGGACTGATAGCACCGAAATCGTCTTAAAAAGCACCAAGCTGAAAACGCTGCTCTCGTTTAATTAGTCGTTGAACACCAAACTCGATAAAACGCGTCAGTGCAACTTAGTCTAATATGACTCAAACCTGCCAGAAAACAAGAGCCGATCTTCTTGAAACCAGCAGCGTTTGATGAATGTTTGGGTTGTGACGGACGATGAATACTGGCGTGTTCGTGTTAAAAATTGTGCTCCGAGAAAACGATTCTTACTTTGAATATGAACTGTAATGTGGTTGACCATGCAAACAAGTCAGCCATCCAGCAAGGCCACGCGCAAAGCTAGAAGCTAACCGGACAATTGAGCGCATTTGGTTCGCGGTCGACACCTGCTTGCCGAGCTAAAAAAAAAAAAAAAAAAGAATAAGTCAAACTAGAGCATTTTTTGTCTCACCAACTGTGGTAAAGCTTCAGACGCGAGCGAGTGCCAGACCGCGGTGCGAGAAATGTTGATTGCTGCTTCTCCTTCTTTCCGCTCGGCAAACGGCGCGTGGTTCTGACGTCAGACACAGCCACCCAGCACTCGCTGAAACTCTCAACCAAATAAGCCTCTTGGGCGTCGACGCTAATGCCAGAGCAATGTTTGCCAACAAAGAAATTCGAAAAAATATTGAAAAATGGCAGAAATAAAGAAACGTTTAATGACCTATTCAATCGCGAATCAATCGTCTAAGACAACAGGTGGCGCTAAACAAAGCCAAAATGAGCGTGACAGTCAAGTAAAGAAGAAATTCGGCAACGAAGTATATTTCCAAATGGCGTAAGAATCACTCTTCGCCTCAAACGTGCACTAATGCTTATTTACGGGAGAACTTTCAAATGGACAAGTGAATCTGATTGAAGAAAACGCGTAGATAAACAGTGACGTCATTCGAGCTGCCAAGTTCCACGAAGCCAAGAGAAAAGGTAACACGCACACACGCTCGTTTGAAGATTGCTAGTCAGTGTGGCGCATAACCGGAGGCGTGCTTGTCTCGGATGCATTGAGACGGTTAAGTGTGACGCGGCATTAATCCTTCACGGACATCATCCTCATCAGCACTGAACTCGCCAACTGGCAAAGCATTAACATGAACCAAATGAACGTCGTGGTGTGTCGTGTCCAGGCAGACCGACCGTCACCCTGCTCGTCCAGGTCAACGCGACGATGAACGTAAGCTTGAAAAGCAAAAAGCGTGTGGTCCTGCCCAGCAGACCCTCTCCACCCAGCGTGGTCCTCATCCTGGAGGACATCAGCAGCGCCATGGCTGACGACCCGGTCTTTACCGTCCTGCAGCATCTTCAACCGCCGCTGCTGCCACATCAACAAGAAGGTGAGGCTTTACCACACGCTTCTACTTGACATGGATGTTGTCATTTCATGAGTGCAGCCAGCTGCAATTGAAATTGCAAAGGATTTTTCAGCTCGCGGCTCGGAGGTCGTTGCCGTTTGCGATCATCACGGGTAACATAAAACGTTGCTCGTTCTAATGCAAAGCTTTTCACGTTTAGCCTAAAACTTATCACATTCTAATGTGTCTTTGTGGTTTGACAGCAAGGTGTTCAGCAGAGCAAAGAATTTTGATGGTGGGGGCCGGGCGGACCTCAGGTGCCCGCATCACTAGGCTCTGTTTTTAGTCACAGAAAAAAAAATCTCAGCGCCCGGACCCCATATTTGAAATAAGTCTCAGCTTGTACCTTTTGGGGTCTTGAAAGACAGGTGGTCCAGCCAATATGATTGATATTGCAACATTGTTTCGTCAGCCGGCGAGGCAGAGCGGACCTTCCGACAATGTCGGTGTCATGCGGATCTAAAGCGCCAGCTGCAGGAAGTGGAGATGGTCCTTACACGCCAGCGGGCCCACCTGAGGGCGTCAGGCCAGCGACTGGACCTCCACGTGGCGGAGGTCAAAGGTGGACTTTGCTGACTGCTCTGGAGCTGCCGCATCAACCTGCGAGCCGGAAGTTGATTGAGGCTGCAAAGGCTGCTTGCGTGATGTTCCCCATGCTTCTTATCACGGTTCGATGCTCATTTCAAAATTCATCTGCAGCGTTAGGAGGGCAAAGGGCGCTGAGACTTCGACACCCAAGATGAATGAAAATTTATTAAATAATCGTTTCAATTGTTATTCCACAAACACAAAAGAACATCTCGAGTCTGGCCGTGGCGCATACATTGTGAAGGAAATGGGGTCAAAATACAAAAAGTCCTGCCTAGCTACAAAAACAGATGTGCTCAAACCTCATTGAATAAAGTACATAAGCAGACAAGTATATCCACATATTAAATAAATAAAAGAAACATTTTAAGCATATAATTATACCTACACACCAAATCAGTAAAGAAGACATAACTAGACATTTTTGATAAGTGGTAGGTAATGAGAAAGGTTTTTATAAACTTTATAATCTGATCTATATTTCTGAGCACTTTTAAATATTAAATGTCTTTTGATATATTGCCTAAATAGCTTAATGACCCTTAAGGAACTGTGTAATGCATGTCTGATGTTTTTCTCTAAATCATGGACACGGCCAGAGTCGTCTTGACCGTTCAGTACTTGATTGTATCTTATGTTTTGACTAATGCTAGACGCCAGTTTTTGATTACTACTGAACGCTCTGCACAGAGGGAAATATTTTGCCTAACAAAGAAAAGATACGGTTGGAAGCATGATTAAACTAAGAATATAATGACGTAAGCAAAGACATGAAGTATCAAAAGAACAAACTTTACATAGTCAGGGAACAGCAATAGATTAATGATGTCACAGCCGAAAGCTAACATAATTTCGTACAAAATGACAAAATTGAAAGAATGAGGTACGGCAGTGTATGTCCAAGTTTGGAGAAGAATGTTCACAGGAAGGTCACGTGGAGATAAAACCAGCAGGTGCCAGAGGGAGCCAGCCAAGGACTCGGGCCAAAGATGATCGCCAAGGCCGAAAGACAACAGCCCCCACACACACCGAATCGCCCATAACCAGCACCCACTCCCATGGCGAACTTGCCCCACCCCAAAGACTCATCACCCATCAATCTCGGCCCACAATGTGCAACTGAATATAAGCTGATCAAAGAACCTTCAACATTGCCTTTTCTGAATGGAGACTTTCTGCTCTTGAAGGGCCCAGCGCTGTATTTTACTATCCTGAAAACAGAGCTTTCTGAACAAGAATTGTGATTGAACTCAATCAACCTGTGTAAGTCTAATTTCTGCTTCAGTGTCTTAGCATTACCCTAAATCTGAAGAAATCAAACGAGCACATGGTGAGTAAATTCGATAACAGGTGATTGGCAATGGCTTTTGCCGTGAGGCGCAGATAGCGCGTTCCCTAAATTGTGCACAAAATCCAACAAATGTATTCTTGCATATTGGAACAAAAAAAACCAAAATAACGGGGGGAATCCCTCTTCATGTACTCAAATACAATAACACAAGATTCAAGGATTTTTATTGGCCACGTTTGAGCATGACAAACAAGGAATTTGACTTTGGTACATCTCAGCCTCTGTTCAACATTTACGTGACTAACAACACTCAGTACATATGCAAAAATTGACAAATATTCTCAAACATCCTATGATCTTAAACTCCCAGGAGAGCAAGGACAAACTCAAAACTCCTATTAGGGGGAATGACAAACCTCGGGAAGAGACCACAGATGGTAGGATCCCTCTTCCAGGATGACCAGGCTGCAATGGATGTGGACTCATATATATAATATCGACAATTCAAAATAAAGCATCGAGAGCAGGATGTTATTGCACAGCAATGTCTCTGAGACTCTAAGAGTGGTGTGAGTTCATCAGAGCGACAGCCTGGGGGAAAGAAGCTGTCTCTGTCTGCTGGTTTTGGCGTACAGTGCTCTGTAACACAAGTACACAAAGTTCACGCTGCATCCAGTAACCATAGTTTTTGTATGCTAAATGACTTTTTATTGGGTGAAAACATGACAAATCACATCAACATCGTCCCACCTATTTAACACGTTTTTTGCTGTGGCTTGAGCTTGCACGTAAAGGTCTTTTTGCCACGACGACCGACTCACTTTCAAAATGAAATTCAACGAGTTGAATTGAAAAGAAGAGCAGCTGGCTATCCTTGATTAACACACGAGTGGAAGAGACTTGACAACCAGATGTGAATGCAATGCGTTGAACACATACAAACATTGTACGAGCGGCTTGTACGAGGAAGATGTACCCTTCGGAGTCTGACCTGGTGTTACATGTCAAGTTGCTCCCATGTTATCTTGCTCCCCGCCTCGAGTTACGACTGGAGATTCGTCACACGAGACTTGGAACTTTCCTGACTGCGAAACTGTTCAAATTCTCAATAAAACGCTGAACGAAACGTCTCGTTTGCAGTTCCAACTGTCTTCAACACATAGCAAACACTAAAATTGATTGATTGATTGATTGATTGATTGATTGATTGATTGATTGATTGATTGATTGATATCTTTATTTCGAACATCCAAAACAAAAAAGAAAAAACAAAACAAATAACACTCTAAAGTGCCACATATAAGTCCATACAACAAACAAACAAAAAATAAACCAACAAACAGAATAAATAAATAAATAAATAATACATAAGTAAATAAGTCAATAAAGAATGCTCGAAAAGGAGTAGGAGGAAGCATAGCTTTTTAGATTCCTACCCATTTCTGACTTTATCCATGAAATCAATGATTCAACATATACTGTAATTCTACAACAGAACACAAGTAGAAACACTTTCACACTTATTTTTCTGTTTCAATTTTACTTGTGTGTAGCCCTTTGGCACTTTTAGCCTTTGTACCCGCTAAACAACATATTTTTGTACATTCTTTTAAACTGGTGGATATTTGGACTTTGCTTGAGTTCCTCACTTAGATTGTTCCATAGTTTGACCCCGGTTATAGTGATACAGAAACTTTTTAAGGGTGTTCTTATGTTTAAGATTTTGAAGTTGTGATTCCCCCTTAATTTATAATCTCCCTCCCGATTCCTAAATAAGTTTTGGATATTTTCTGGTAGTTGTTTTGCTTTTGCCCTATACATGATGATTGCTGTTTGATATAAGATACTATGTCAGTGAATTTCAATAGTTTGGATTGTATGAAAAGTGGATTTGTGTGTTCCAGGTAGTTGACTTTATGAATAGTCGTTATTCCTCTTTTCTGCAGAATGATAAGTGGCTGTAGCGAAGTTTTATAAGTATTCCCCCAAACCTCAGCACAGCAATGCAAATAGGGCAAGACAAGAGAACAATAAAGTGTACGAAGTGAATGATAATCCAGTAATTCTTTTGCTTTGTATATGACTGCCATGCTTCTTGAAATTTTAGACTTTATGTTTTTGATGTGTGGCTTCCAACTCAGCCTGTCATCTATTATAACCCCAAGAAATTTGTTTTCCTGAACTCTTTCAATTTCAGTCCCATCTATTTCTATTTGTATCCTTATGTTCGCTTTGCCAAATACCATAAACTTGGTCTTACTTACATTTAATGATAATTTGTTCCAGTCGAACCACATTTTTATTTTTTTCATTTCCTCATTCAACACTGATTCCACTTGTTGGATGTTATCACCTGAACAAAAGATCTGCAAAATTGATGAGTTTTAGTTCTTTAGAGACTTTGCACATGTCATTTATATACAAAATAAGCAATTTAGGGCCTAAAACTGACCCTTGTGAAACACCACAAGCTATGTCCAAATATCCAGAGCAGTGATTACCCAACTTTACATACTGTTGCCGTTCTCGCAGATAATCCTTTATCCAGTATAATACTAATCCCCTTATCCCATATTTTTCTAATTTATTGAATAGTATATTATGATTAATTGTGTCAAAAGCTTTTTTGAGGTCAATGAAAACTCCTACTGCATGTCATTTGTTATCTATTGCATCTGTGATTTCCTCGATTGATTCCATTAATGCCTGTGCTGTTGATCTGTTTACTCTAAAACCATATTGATTTTCTGCAAATAATTTATGTTTTTCCAAAAATCCATCCATTCTACTGTTAAAAAAACGTTTCCAATATTTTTGAGAGTTGTGGCAATATTGAGATAGGTCTGTAGTTTGTAAAGTTGTGTTTGCTCCCAGTTTTATAAAGAGGAATAACCTTAGCAATTTTCATCTTCTTTGGGAATGTACCAGTTAAAAATGACAAGTTACAGATGTACACAAGTGGCTTTGAAATCCCCTCAAAGATTTGCTTAACTAACATCATATCAATCTCATTGCAGTCAGTAGATGTTTTATTTTTGCATTGTTTTACAGTGTTAATGATTTCATTTTCATCAACTGCCTTCAAAAACATTGAGTGAGGATTCCTTTCTATTAATTTATCTCTGTTGCCTACATCTGGCGCTGGAATCTGTATGTTTTTTGCTATTTGAGGCCCAACATTTACAAAGAACTGATTAAAACTGTTTGCCACTTCTTCCATATTATAATTTTCAGTATCATTTATAACAAAATATTTAGGTAATTTGTGTTGTTCGGTACCTTCTCTAATAATGTGGTTTAGGAGAGTCCACATCCCCTTAATATTATTTTTGTTATCCTCTAATTTATGCTTATAATATTCTTTCTTACTTAATCTTATAATATTGGTTAATTTATTCTTATATCTCTTATATTTATCTTCAGCGCCTTCTGTTCTGTTTTATGAAGTTCCTATAGAGTAAATTTTTCTTTTTACAGGCATTTCTTAAGCCTTTCGTCAACCATGGACTGTTCTTATATTTAGTTTTTTTATTATATTCCTTGATTGGACAATGCTTATTATATAATGAAGTGAATATAGTCATCAATTTATGGTATGCATTATTTACATCTTTTTGTTTATATATTGCATCCCAGTTCTGTTCCATCATGTTTTAGAGTAGCAATTGTCTCATCTGTCCTAATTCTTCTTTGTTGTTTATACACCCCAATTTCAGATTTGAAATTATTGTCATATACTGTGAACACTGAAAGATGGTCAGTAATATCAGTAATTAATAACCTGCTTGTTGTCCTGTTTTCTATTATATTGGTGAATATGTTATTTATCAGAGTAGCACTCTGTGATGTTACTCTCGTGGGTCTAGTGATTGTAGGAAAGAGACTCAGGCTATGCATTAAATTTAAAAAATCATCAATATTTTGTTGCTTATTTGGATTTAATAGATCAATGTTATAATCCCCGCAAATAAAAATATTTTTGTTGCCTTTTTGTATAATCACACTTTCTATCCATTCTGTGAATGTCTCAATGCTAGAACCAGGAGCTCTATAGACACAGCTTATAATAATGTCTTTTTTCTTTTCAACACAAATCTGTATCGTGGGACGTTCAAGAGGATTGTCCACCACCTGTGTCTTAGCCTCTACAATCTTGAATTTTATATTCAAATCAACATAGACTGCAACACCACCCCCACCTTTACTCTGTCTGTTATTATGTATGAATTCATAGCCTTCCATCTCAAAGTGCATTCCCTTCTCAGTCATAATCCAGGTCTCAGAAATAGTTATTATATTAAATGGTTGTTTGAATGTGTTTAAGTAATCCCGAATGCTACTAAAATGTTTATATAGACTCCGGCTATTGAAATGGATAATAGATAGCTTATCTTTTGTTAAGCTGTCCATATTGTACTGATCATTGCTGTAATAATAACATGTGTTGTTTGTGGTGGAGAAGAAATTATTATCTGGGTCAACGTCCTGATCTATGTCCAGAGTGCTGCTTTCACTGTAATGTTAGTTGGAGTTGTTCATGTTCTTGTATCCACTGTGTTACATGTCCATTGTTACTTGATGTAGGTTGAGTAGTGTCCCTGAGCATTATGTTTGTGTTTTGTGTTGTTACCTCCATTCAGTTCCAAGTCCACTCCAGTTGATTTTCTATTGAGGATACTTATTCGAGCTTTTCCAGTTCCTCAATACTCCTCACCATTAGTATCTTGGCCTCTTCTGGTGATCCATTAAGCTTGATGTATATCTTGCAATTTCTGGTCCATGTACTCTGTATTTTTTTCATTCTTCTCAAGTGACGTGCTTTCTTTGCAATATCCACATTGGTCTTTGTCAAATGTTCATTGATGTACGTAGATGTCTGTGCCTTTGAGCAACTTACCCTGCTTTAGAAGTGCAACTTTGTGCTTCCTGTTGACAAATTTCAGAATGACTGCTGGCTTGTCATTACTGTTTCTTCTGGGCAGTGGATGACATGCTTCAACCTGGTTGGAGTCCATAGTTATTCCTTTAGTTTGCAGAAACTCAGCTACCTGTTGCTCGGCTGAGCTTGCATGTTGCTCACAGCCATCGTTACCTGCCGTCACTGCCCTTGCATAAGATATAGGTTTAATTGCTTTTCCCGTGATGACAATGTCATTTATTCTTGTATATGTCCGCTACCTGTCCGTGTGTATATATGTACTGATATGAATGAGACCCAGGACGACAACTGTTGCTCAAGTCTCTGTCTGTATTCAACTGCCGCCCCTGCGTCATGACGTCACACAACCCAGCATAACGTCTATAACATCTCCCCTTTTATAGATGGTAACTTAAACATGAAGATCAAATTTAACTTCCAACAATATGTCTCCCCCACTTGTCTTTACATATCAGCAAACACTTAAACAACTCCTAACTCACATTTCAAAGAACAGAGTACAACATGTATTGGTTTTTTTTTGTTTTTTTTTCCACACACATTTGTTCCCGTCAACAACCCAATTGACCTCAAGGCCCCACAGTACCCACACAGCTCACAAGTCCAGTCTCTTCGGCACTCTTACAAGCCTGCCACTGGCCGTCCTGCGCCCTGGCACAGGTGTATGTAGAGGCGATCCATTCTGAGGCTGGTGGACGTCACTCTGCCCCTGCAGTGTGACCTCCTGGGCGACTGTGTCAGTGTCATAATTAGTGCCAATCGCGTCGTCAGGTGGATCCCCGGATTGGTCAGCTGGTGGGCTGTTGTGCTGCACTCCGTGCTGCCCAGGCATTGCGGCGTTACTCTCCGCAGGTCGCAGATCCACCCTGTTACGGCGGTACAGTGTCCCTTCGACGTCCACCAGGTATGACCTGGGGCCCACCAGCTGTAAGCACACTCTTCTTCGCCACCTGCCCATCCTGTCCCCAGGCAGGGGCTTCATCCCTATGTCCTGTCCAATACACAACTCAGGCAGATCTCTGGCTGATTTGTCATACCAGAGTTTGGCAGTCTGGTGTTTCACTCGCAGCCTGTCTGGAACCCCCGCCACCACACTCGGCTCCAAGAGTGTGGCGTTCTCAGCCTGCGAGACATCAGTCTCTGCGCGGGGCTGCTCAATCATGCCTTCCGTAGGCGTATTCCTGCACTGCAAGATGGCCAGCCAAGGGTCAGTCCCCGCCCTTGCTGCCCTCTTGCACAGGCTCTTGACAATCTTCACGGCTGACTCAACCTTCCCATTTGATTTTGGGTACCTGGGAGAGGATTTGACATGGTCAAAGTCCCAGTCTCTCGTAAACCTCCTGAACGTTTTGCAGTCGAACTGGGCACTACAGTCTGTAATTACCCGGTCAGGCTGACCGTGCCGTGCAAACTGGGCCTTGCACCTCAGCACCGTGGTCTCAGCTGAAAGATCTGGGAGCAACTCTATTTCCCAGAAATCCGAATAATGATCAACCATGATCAGAAAGTCCTTGCCGGCCTGCGTGAACAGATCCATGCTGAGGATCTGCCATGGTCGTGTAGGGAGTGCATGGGACATCATCCTCTCCCGCTGTTGTCCGTGTGCATATTCATTGCAGGCTGAGCACTGGCTCACATAGTCCTTGATCTCACTGTGCATGTTGGACCAGTATACCGTGTCTCTGGCCTGTCTGTAACAGGCATCTCCTCCTACATGGCTGGCATGGATGCGTTTCAACATTTCAGCACACAATTATTTGGGCACTATGACCCGCTGACTCTTGAAAAGCACTCCATCCTGTGCGCTGATCTCGTCCCTGATTGACCAGTATTCTCTGATTTCCAATGGAGTGTCCTCCCGGCGATCTGGCCAACCCCGGAGCACTACCTCTTGCAAAAGCTGAAGACTCCCATCACCCACTGTACGCAATTTTATCTGCCTCA
Organism: Syngnathus floridae; assembly: GCF_059516105.1. Lineage (NCBI taxonomy): Eukaryota > Metazoa > Chordata > Actinopteri > Syngnathiformes > Syngnathidae > Syngnathus > Syngnathus floridae. Next base: position 2,566,024 of record NC_142425.1, read on the forward strand.
GCCGCTGGCTGGTGACGTTCAGATGCTCAGCCTGATTTATCTGTTCAGTGTCCACTTGTGCTCTCTGCATGCAGCAAACAGTTTGTTTCGTATATCTCGTGCCAGGCCCCTGCGGTGAAGCCGTGGCCCTACTCAAGGTGTCACCGATGTGCATGTCGGGCCCTGGCTTGTACACCACCTTCAGATTGTAGCCCTGTAGTGTGAGCAGCATGCTCTGGAGTCGTTTGCGCGCTGAGAGGAGTGGCTTGGTGAAGATGGAGATGAGTGGCTTGTGGTCGGTTTCTGCTGTGATCTCCCCCCGCCCATACAGGTAGTAATGAAATCGCTGACACGGGAACACTATGCTCAGACATTCCTTTTCGATTTGTGCATAGTTCTGCTTCGTATGAGTAAGTGCCCGTGAAGCAAAGCTTACCGGCTGATCCTCCTGCAGTAGGCAACAGCTAAGTCCCTTCTGACTCGCGTCACTCTGTATGGTGACTGGCTTGGTCACATCGTAGTATCGCAGGATCGGGGCCAACGTGACGAGTCGCTTAATCTCCTCGACTGCTGCGTCGTGTTTTGGCAGCCAATGCCATGGAACATCCTTGTCCAACAATCTCCGTAGTGGCTCACACACCTCAGAGAGGCGTGGCGTGAACCTTGCGAGGTAGGTCACAAACCCAATGAATCGCTGCACGGCCTTGGCGTCCTCGGGGTGTGGCATGTCCTGGACCGCTCTGATTTTATCCGGGTCTGCTCTAAGGCCTTCCGCTGATAGGATGTGTCCGTGAAACTTGACCTCTCTGACCCTGAACACTAGTTTCTTTAAACTCAGTCTCAGCTTTACCTCCCTGCATCGTTGCATGAGTGCTAACAATTTTGTATCATGGTCCCGTGTGGCTATCTCATCTGTCCCCCCCACACCCCACAATCAATATGTCATCTGCTATAGGTTCCACCCCATCTAGCCCTGCCAGTAGCTCATGCTGCTTTCGCTGGTAAATCTCTGGGGCCACAGACACTCCAAACGGCAGCTTTAACCACCGCTTCCTGCCCCACGGTGTCCAGAACGTGGTGGTGTAACTGCTCTCTTTGTCTAATCTGCACTGTAGAAAGGCATCTCTTGCATCTACTAGTATAAAGACGCGGGGCCTGGACAGCTTATGCAACACATCTTCAAGTGTTGGCATAATGTAGTAGGACCTCTTTAGAGCCTGATTTAATGACTTGGGATCTATGCAAATTCTCAACTTTTCTGCCTGCCTAACAATCACCATGATGCTAATCCACTCAGTAGGCTCAGACACTGACGTTAGGTGGCCATCTGCCTCATACCTATCCAACTGGGCCTTGACTGCCTCCCTGAAGGCCACCGGGACATTGCGTAGGGAAGCCTGCACTGGGGGTACATTAATATCTAACTCAAAATGAACATCCCCTGAGAGTGACTCAACTGAATTGTTGAAAACATCTGCGTACGTCTGTACAAGGTGCTGTCTGGTTAATGGTCCTGAGCTTCTGTGTCCTACCATAAGAAGTTCTTCTGGGATGGTGAAGTGCACCAAGCCTAGCCGCTCGCTCGTTTCGCCTGACAACAGAGGTCTCTGTCCACTTCTCACTATTTCGAACTTTAGCCTGTGTACTCTTCCCTTCACTACGCACTTTGTGCGGAATATGCCCGTGGATTGCATGGATTGGCCTGAATACAATACTAGCTTGGTCTGGCTAGGTAGTAGCTTTGCCCCAGGGTCAAGTCTCCTCATGTCTTTTATGCTCATGACATCACATGTGGCCCCCGAATCTTTCTGGCACCTCTGAAACCCACTATTCATTTTTAAGTTAACAAACCATTTCTTCCCCTGCCCCTGAACTGCCCCTATGCTTTCCGCTGTGTAAATGTGTGCCTCCATGTCAGACCTGTCCATGTTCCCAGGTACTTCACCATCTGCCGCATGCAGCTGTGTCGTGGCTTGGCCCCTCTTCATGCAAACTTTGGCAAAATGATTTGCGGTCCCACAGCTCCTACAGTTTTTTCCAGAGGCTGGGCAAAAATCATGCCCACGCCTGTCCGTGTTGCCGCAGAATCTGCACGTAGCGCTGTCATATGTGTTCGGTGTCTGATTTCGAATTCTGTCCGGACGCTCCTGCCTGAGCGGGGGACGTGGCCGCGGGCCATCCATTGTGTGCACTGTCTCTGGAGGCCTGTCCTGCGTGATTGCTTGTATCCTCGTGCCTGTCATCTCTGCTGTTCTGCATATATCTATGGCCGATGCTAGTGTGAGATCTTTCTGTCTGAGCAGCCGGCGGCGCACACTTTCATCACGCACACCCAGCACCAGTCTGTCTCTGATCAAGTCTTCTTTGAGTTGTCCATACTCACATGAAGCAGCTTTCTCCCTCAGTTTCGTTACGAACACATCAATCGGCTCCCCTTCATCTTGCTTGCAGTTTCCAAAAACAAATCTCTCAAATATGACGTTCCTAGCTGGTTTGAAGTACTCCTCCAAAGCATCAAGAATAACTTTTACATCCTTCCCTTGGTCTGCCGTGAGTCCCAAGTTATGCTTGTATATGTGACGACATTCATTACCCATTACTCTCCGTAGGGTTGCTGGTTGCACTCTTTCTCTGGTAATCCTGTTGCCAGTAAATAGTCTTCAAATTCCCCTCTGAAATTGTCCCAATTGCTTGCGAGGTCGCCGCTCATCTTCATCTCCTCCGGCGGCGGTATATTCGTTGCCATGGTGGGTGGTGTCGCTAGCCTAGCAGGTTGCTAACCGCAGTTCCGCTCGTCTTCGCTTTCTGTCCGTCTGTCTCTCTTCACCCTCTTTCACTGACCCCGCAGTGAAGCACAGCGCCAAACTGTGGTCGGGTCCAGTCACTTCTGACACCATGTTCGTGTGTATATATGTACTGATATGAATGAGACCCAGGACGACAACTGATGCTCAAGTCTCTGTCTGTATTCAACTGCCGCCCGTGCATCATGACGTCACACAACCCAGCATAACGTTGAAGTGAATTTTGAACTTTATGCGTATCTGTATGTTGCATTAGATGATCCACTAGTAGCAGTAAGACTATCAAACTATTTTTGCTGTACAGAGAAGCTTTAGTTTCAGTAATGTATAAGTACTTAGTAGAAGATAGAAGGGCCAGTTGTCCGTGACCAGGGAGAGTTGAAGGGATGACCTTTTAGGGGAAACAAGCAGACTGGGACTCAAACTGCAGCTGTTACCCAGCTTCTTGTCAGCTATAAAAGCTAAGGGCCTGACAAAAGAAGGAGCGGGGGCTCGCTCTAGCTCGGGCTCGCTCGCTCTCTCTCTCTGGCTTTTTACATCCATGCCTTGGGGCCACTCAACTTTTTGGAAAGACTTCACTCTGACATCGGTTGAATAAAATCTTTTCCCAATCAGCCGTGGGTCCCTGAGGTGTTCATTTGCCTGGAACCAGCCACCGACCACTGAGTGTTTTTTGGAAACCAGCAAAGCCACAAAAAACATATACCACAACGTCTCTAACACTACCCGACTTTCAAGGTAGGCAAGCCGCTTGTCCTTCTCAGCATTGATCGTCTTTACCTCTTCCACCAGTGACAAGATGTTTTTCTGCTGTATCCTTACAGCAGAAACTCCTTCCGAAAGGAAGTCAAGTGACCTTTTTATGTCCTCGACTTCCTCCGTGGACATGGTTAGGGTTTTTTTCAGCCCCATATTGCTCACGTTGGTCGCAGCTATCTCTTTGACAGCTCAATCAGCTGTTCCCCGGTAAATCAGCTGTTAGCAGTCCGCTAACAAACTCGCGGGTTAGCAATCTGCTTAGATCAGTTACGTTTTCTTGTATTTCCTTTCACTAAACAGCACAGGGATGGTTCGTCTGTGGCAACAAATTAACAACAGAAACTGCACAGGAATGGATCGTCTGTGGCAACAAAGTTACAACAAAAAAATGCACAGGAATGGATCGTCTGTGGCAAAATAAAGTGACAAAAGTGACAAAAAAGATCTTGAACTCCTCCACGTTCAAAGTTCCACTGGGACCTTGTTTGAGAGGAAAAATTGTTTGCAAACAGGAATGTGCTCCGCTTTTGCTCTTCCAGTCCACTCAAAAGTAAAATATAAATAAAATGTAAATAAAATAAAAAATATAAACCAGAGAAGTCACAAGTGGGACTTGAACCCGTGACGAAATGAACCAAAGTACAGTGTACTGGGTACCGCCTTAACCGCTGTGCTATCGTGCCACGTGATGTACCGAAGGAAAGGGGTCAAAATACAAAAAGTCCTGCCTAGCTACAAACCCGTGCTCAAACCTCATTGAATAAAGTACATAAACAGACAAGTATATTCACATATTAAATCAATAAAAGAAACATTTTAAGCATATAATTATACCTACACACCAAATCAGTAAAGAAGACATAACTAGACATTTTTGATAAGTGGTAGGTAATGAGAAAGTTTTTAATAAACTTTATAATCTGATATATATTTCTGAGCACTTTGAAATAACAAATGTCTTTTGATATATTGCCTAAATAGCTTAATGACCCTTAAGGAACTGTGTAATGCATGCCTGATGTTTTTCTCTAAATCATGGACACGGCCAGAGTCGTCTTGACCGTTCAGTACTTGATTGTATCTTATGTTTTGACTAATGCTAGACGCCAGTTTTTGATTACTACTGAACGCTCTGCACAGAGGGAAATATTTTGCCTAACAAAGAAAAGATACGGTTGGAAGCATGATTAAACTAAGAATATAATGACGTAAGCAAAGACATGAAGTATCAAAAGAACAAACTTTACATAGTCAGGGAACAGCAATAGATTAATGATGTCACAGCCGAAAGCTAACATAATTTCGTACAAAATGACAAAATTGAAAGAATGAGGTACGGCAGTGTATGTCCAAGTTTGGAGAAGAATGTTCACAGGAAGGTCACGTGGAGATAAAACCAGCAGGTGCCAGAGGGAGCCAGCCAAGGACTCGGCCAAAGATGATCGCCAAGGCCAAAAGACAACAGCCCCCACACACACCGAATCGCCCATAACCAGCACCCACTCCCATGGCGAACTTGCCCCACCCCAAAGACTCATCACCCATCAATCTCGGCCCACAATGTGCAACTGAATATAAGCTGATCAAAGAACCTTCAACATTGCCTTTTCTGAATGGAGACTTTCTGCTCTTGAAGGGCCCAGCGCTGTATTTTACTATCCTGAAAACAGAGCTTTCTGAACAAGAATTGTGATTGAAGTCAACCAACCTGTGTAAGTCTAATTTCTGCTTCAGTGTCTTCGCATTTTCCTAAATCTGAAGAAATCAAACGAACACGCAGTGAGTAAATAGGATAACAGGTGATTGGCAATGGGTTTTGCCGTGAGGCGCAGATAGCGCGCTCCCTAAATTGTGGACAAAATCCAGCAGCGTGTAGCTTTGGTACGCGATGATGTCAAGTTGGTTCCGAGGAGCCAGTTAACATGGGCGGGTATACGCAAGGCATCATATCAGCGCATACCCTTGCCGGGTAATTTAGTTTTGACTATATTAAAAATTATCCATTGATCTAACTGTGTGCCACGTTGGCACAGCGGTAAAGGTGGTGCTCGGTACGCAGTACTTTATTTCTTTGCGTCACGGGTTCGAATCCCGCTTATGACTTTTCTATTTTCTATATTTTTTAGTGTTTGCTATGTGTTGCAGCCAGTCGGAAATGCAAACGAGACGTTTCGTTCAGCGTTTTTTATTGAGAATTTGAACAGTTTTGCAGTCAGGCAAGTTCCAAGTTGCTTGTGACGAATCTCCAGTCGCGAAACACAAAATCGCTTTAACATAACAGTCGTAACTCGAGACAGGGAGCAAGATAACATGGGAGCAACTTGACATGTAACAACGGCACAAGCCGATAGGCGGATCCTTTCACCCTAAATGTACACAAAACACCTGTTTTCATAACGCTTCACACCAATATTGAGCAATGCATCGGCACGTCTTATTTTCTAGCGTGTTATGTACAAACTTGTGAGGAACACAGTCAAAGCTACAATAATTAACTGGTATCAATCAACTGCTAATATGACAACTGATGCTTTTGCGCGAGTACCAAATTATTGTCTGCATGTATGTTAACCTATAGCACGGGGCTAATGGAATGGTTGAAGAACAATGCGAAAATAAACTCTTAGTTTTTGTTTCTACATCCACAGCAAGCACACAACGCTTCACTAACCACACTAGCGTTTTACCGCGAGCATGATTCGCTGCGTGCACACCAAACACGGGGTGAGCGGCAGCCAGCCACTTCATCTGCGTTGTCCACCCGCTGCTCGCTCTTGTATGTCTTTTTAATTTTATTACGGCAAATCTCCTCTGATGACCAAAACATGTTTCAACATCGAGTGGCCGACATTGTCATGTAAACATTGGTGCCATATGGGTCGAGTTCACCAGCTTACAAAATGAAAGGAAAAAAAAAAGTAACAACATACTAAGTATATCTCAGGTCCCTCACTCACAGTTCTCCAAGCCTGCTTTTCCCCATTTACTTTTGTATGCTTACATGGACGTGTTGTAGTTCTCGGAATGATCATCTTTTCCTGCATTTTCTTGAAACGCTTCTCCTCAGTCCGCCGGTCTACCCGGGTGTTCAGATCGGCTCAGAGGCCTGTGACTGTTGATGGCGTCATGTTACGGCAACTTCAATTAGACAAAGTACACTAACGCTCATTAAATTATAGTCAGGATGCACTCGTGAATAAAGAAAAATGGTATGTAGAGTCAAACCTTGGTTTTCGACAACAATCCGTTCCAGAAGGCAGTTCGAGAAGATAATCTGTTGAATTCCGAATCTATTTTTCCCATTACAAATAATGGAAATAAATTTAATCCGTTCCAAGACAAAAAAAAACCCGCCTTTTTAAAGCATTTTTTCATTTGCGCATTTTTGTCCGATCGCGCAACTGCAGCGCACCGCCAAACGCGCAACCGTAGCGCGCCGCCGACCACGCAACTGCACCACGCTGGTCGCATTATTGTGACAGAGCCGTCGCTGAAATTTAGAAAATATTTTTTAAGTCCTGATGTACTTTCCAAAATTTAAGTGGACCTCAGTGCGCAGGGAGCTTAATTTGGTCCGACTGCGCAACCGCAGCGCGCTGGGCGCTCACTGTTGCATTGCTTTAAGAGCGTCTTTGTGTTTTAGGATGGCTTTACTGCTCCCACTTGCTTTCTTTGGAGGCATGATTAGGGGTTAATACAATCCTCAAAGTAACGAAAATACAATAACCAACAGAGTCAGTTGGCATCCGGGACGCGCGGTCGGTTTTTCTCTGGTCTTTTCGGCTCATCTCGTGAGGTTCGTCCTACAAATTTTGTTCGACAACCGAAGCAAAAAAATCTCGAATTTTTCATTTGAATTCCGATTAGTTCGAGAACCGGGACGTTCCAAAACCGAGGTTTGACTGTACTATCATATCAACTGCAATATTGCTAGCTCTAATGTAACATTGTGCCTCAATAAAGAAGAGTTAGGATGTGTCCTTCCTTTGTTTATTAGCGTTTGCTCATTCAATTCACGCGAGGTTAGCTCAAATGAAGACTCTCTCAAATGTCTTTCATCAAACATTTAAGACTGACTTCTGCTTTTCATTTTGTGGTCGGCCTCCGTGCCCGGGACCTCTGTGCCTGGGGCCTCCAGCTGGACCATGGGACTGGGGACGTAGTTGAATGGAGAAACTCTGGCCGCCTTGCTTGGAGATACGTGGCGGAAATGCACGGCTCCGCCCACATGCCCGTCTGGTTTTGCGGTAGATGCGGTGCCGTCTGACTCCCCATCTTGAAAGTTATCCCCCCCGGCAATGGCGCTACTCTTCCTGAGTAGCTCTCGTCCGGCCGCATCTTCCAGAATGGCTGCCGTTGACTCCGCACTGGGAGAGGTGCTGGAGTTGATCTTTGTGTTGGAGAACTCTTCTGTCTGAACCGTAGCGTCACTCACACTACGCGAGGCTAGGAGAATCGTCGGCATCTTCTCTGTCAGAGCCAGAGATGGCGCAGCCCCGTCAGGCGATGGCACCAGAGGCAAGGCGTTTGGTGGCAGAGAGCTTTTTAAGAGCTGAGCTATGTCTTCATCCTTGATCCTCCTCCAGGTGACCCCGTCATTCATACAGGTTCTGGGACTTTTCTTCTTTGTATCATGCTCGCTTTTGGCTCGTACGCTTGAATCTGAGGATGACGAACGGAGGGAAGAGCGACTGGTCACTCGGCTCAGGGTGTTTATACTCGGAGATGAAGCGTGAAATGTTTTAGATGTTTCTTTGTGCTGCTGCTGTTGTTGTCTGTCTCCCCAAACTCTGCCTGGGGCATTTTGTTGAGCTGCCTTGTTGGGGCTTTCAGAGCTGGTTCTCCTGGATGGAGGTCTTTTAGACAGGTCCCGTTCCCTTGAGGCGATTGTGGCCTGTAGCTGAGGTCTGTGGACTCGCTGTGCTTGGCCTGTACTTGTTGCTGTCATCTTTCTCGGGGGCTGAGCAGCCACCTTGAGTTCTTGGCAGCGGGACGAGCAAAGGAAGACTGCCGAAGCCGCCCGGTGGGGGGAAGCATTCTGGGATCGGGACTTGTGGACACGGGGCATGCACTCACATTTCAGTCCGCTCTTTGCGTCCTTGATGAATGTCAGCTGTCTCAAGAATCCGCTGGCATCAGACTCGCCATCACAAGAATGGGCTGGGCTCACCCTATGTAGGTCAGTTGGGCTCGTGGGAAGGACTCGTTTGCCACCGACCTGATTTTGTCTCCCTGTGGCTTGGTGGGTGACCAGAGGTGAAAGAGGTCTGGCTGGCCTCACGGAATTCTTCATAAAAGGTATTCTGACTGGTGACTTCTGGGTTTTGGGTGGTGGTGTTTTTTCCACTTTGTTAACCTCCAGAGAGCGTCCTTTCCTTTCAGGGGGGCTACTTGACAGTGTGCTATTCTTTTTCTGGATAGTCCTGCTTGTGAGTTTCTTCTGAGAATGCTTTGATGGTGTCGAACTTTGTGACGACCCAGAAGAAGAACTGTGCGGTATCCTCGGAGGTGGAGTTGAGCTCCTTTTTGGCAGATAGAGCTCCGTGTCCTGCGGTCGTCCTAATCGGTGAAGGCTCTTTGACCTGTGCTGAGCCAGCTCTGGGTTCTTTGGAGAGGCCACTTTCCTGGGTGGAGGAATTTGCGACGGAGCCGTCTCTTTGATGGGAGTGTAGATGACTGTTCTGCCTCTGAAAACCACCGGCAAGTTGGGCACTGGCTTGCGCTGTGCAAAGTCCAGAGGTTTGTTGGCCTTTTTGTCTTGAGCAAATTTCTTTTCCTTGGGGGTAAAGCTTGACGTGGACATAAAGGACAAAACAGATTCACTTTCTTCAGAGGAGAACTCTTGGGACTTGGCTGCCTGAAGTCCCGTCACCACAGCATTTGCACCCTCTTGAATGGCTCTCCATTCCACACTGTTCAGGTCCGATGCTTGATCCCATGCTGGGTCATCACTGTCTTCATTTATGTTCCAGACTTCCTTGGGCTTTTGGCCATTCTCCGCTTTCTTGTTCCTGGCGGCCATCTTCCGTCTCTGTTTGGGCATCGCCGAAGTGATGCACTTGTGAAGGAGGTCGTCTTCTGAGTCCACGCTGAGTGAACTTGGAGAGCTTTGGAGAGCGTCAACGGTCGAGGACTTGGCCTGCTGCATCATATGTAGACTTTTGTTGTGTCTGTTCTTGGAGCAAATCTGCTGGGTTTTGTATCGGTGATCCCCAGACTCGGCATCGCTCAGGGAGCTCAGTGAGGAGCTGAGTGAGGAAGAGGCTGGGAAGCCGTCCATCAGCTTTTGCTTGAGCATGTGAAAGCCTACGGGCTTTGCTGGCGTCCTGACGGTGTTGGTCATGCTTGTTGAGAGAGAAGTCCTTCTTTCTTCCCTGGTATGGCTTCTGCTGGCAACTTTGGCTTTGTCCTGATAAAAGCGCTTGGTCTCATCTAAAGAAGGTGACCTCTGTGCCGCGTGTCTCCTCTGATGAAGGGTATTTTCTGCCTTGTGATTTAGAACGGGTAACGGGAGCTTCCCACCGGCACCCTGGCATTTCATCTTCTTCCGTTGACCGGGCGAGTCCTGGCGATTCCTCTGGCTGGCCACTCTGTCAGCCACTTCTTTGCTCTGCATCAGAACCTTCTGCGTGGGGATGAGATGTTTGCTTGTGCGGTCTGAGCAAACCACAGGCGGTGGCAGCAGCAGCGGCGGCGGCGGCTTCATCTTGTTTGCTTTGTGGAAGTGGGAGAAGAGTCTCAAGTCTTGGATCCGCTTTGCCTCCTCATCAAGTATTCTTTCCTTGGCCAGGGGCCGAGACGAGCAGTCCTTTACTGGGTGCCGGAGAGTTTCGTCACTCAGTGAAGTTGCACGGGAGAAGTTGACCGGAGTCCCGTCAGCTGAGTCGGTGACAGACGAGTCGTCAAACTTGACGTGGTTGTGCGGGACGACGGTTCTCCTGCCAGGATACAGCTGCGTCTTGCCATTTGGTAGCATCATGTAAACGGGAAAATGCAATCCTTTTTGGGAAGTGAGAAATTGGGGCACAACGCCGGTCACCAAGGAAGGCTTGACTTTTCTGAATCTGGACGGCATGGCCGAATTGATGCACTCCTTCAGTATCTCTATGTCGTCGTCAGAGTTGCCTTCACTGTATTTCTCACCCTGGTCCTTTTGATCCTGGAGTGCCAGGTTCTTGTCATGTTGCTGGAGGAGCGGCGTCAGTTTCAGCTCTACATCTTTCTCGACATAGTGCTCGTGCAGGGGCAAAGCACTCAGGCTGGATGCACAGGAGAAATTCTCTGTGGGCTTTTCCACTGTGAAGTAGATCATGGTGTCCAAATCAGGAGGAAGGTTGGACCTGTCTTTGGAGTCGCTGACCTCGATAAACTTGCGCAGAGTGTTCTCCCACTGAGCAGCCGAGCTCAGCGTGTGCACTTCCCCTCCGTTGAACTCTACGCAACAAGGAGTCTTGCTTCGGCTGGGAGGCATGGTTTGGCCGGGGCTGTCTGGAAGATCGCTGGGGCTGATGGCTCCGTCGTTCATCTCACTGCAGGGATCGCTTTGGATGGAGCTGGCAATGGACGGAGACTCAAAACTGTCCAAAGAACTGACAGAACTGCAGCGACTCATGACCAGAGGAGTCTCGTGGATGTAGTTCTCTGAAGAACTGGATGGGGATGTGTCTTCAAGCACGGCTGGCGAGGATCCCCGAAGAAATACATTTTCTCTTTTTTCCGGACACACAATTGGGATGGGATGGCTCTGTTGACTTGGGAAGTCAGTCAGGAGCAACTGGCTGTCACTCAGATCCTCTAAGGTCTCGTCCTCCTCAGCCCGCTGGACATCGTCTCCCGCTTGAATCATTTCAAGTGAGGAGTCACTCTCCAGCTCGTTGTCACTTGCTCCGTCTCCAGAAGAAAGTGAGGACAAGGAGCTGCACCGGGAAAAGCAGATAGGCGTGTTCTCCACAGAGTATTTCTGCACCGTCTCCATTGTGCCAACGGTTGGACTCCTGCCCGACGTCACTGGCGAAAACTTGCTGATGCTGCCTGCAGTCACTGCGGTGGGCACCCAGGCTTGCCTCCTCGTCTCTTCAGAAGCCTGATCGCCCATTGACGTCTTTGCCACACCATATTTAGCGAAGCTCTGAATGAGCGGGACCTGCAGATATGAAGGAGAAACATTGACGGAGGCCATGCTAATGTCAGAAGAGACTTTAGTGGACACACTGACTGGCGTCTGCGCCGGCCGGTCCTGCTTCTTTTCTGCATCTGAGTCAAAGAGTTCCAAAGCCATCTTGTCTTTTCCGTCTACATAATCTCTTTCCGGAAGATCTTGCTGACTCAGGAGAGCATGTTGCACGTTGTGGTGAGCCACCTCCAGATCCAGCCGGTCGGGTCGTTTCTGGGGAATGCGAGGTTTTAGGGCGGGCCCAACTCTGTCTTTGCCACCACAGAAGCCGTCGCTGGTGCTGCCACTGTTCAAGCTGTCGGTAGACACACTGGTGCGAGTGCTTTTCAGGCGCAATAAGGCATGCGCCCTGCTGAGGCGTTGGCGATGGACCGAGTTAGTGGTGTCTGAGAGACGGCAGGGGGAACACGACTTTGCACGACTCTCGTTGAGTTCCTTTGATCCGTAAGGCCAATCGGCCAGGTGGTCTTCAGAGCTGAGGCTAAAACTGTCCTCGGAGGACGTATGCATGCTCATGTCCTCCACCAATCTGTCAATCTTAGCAACGGTGTTAGTGATCTTCTTTGCCAGTTTCTCAGCAGCAGTGGACATGACTTCATCAGACAGCGGTCGGCTCCGCTCCAGGTCCTGCTCGGGCTCACTGTCCCGCTTGGGATTTTGAAGTGAGTCGGAGTTGCTGAGATACGTGGACAGCATGGATAAAGTTGCAGTGTCCAGACCGCAGGAAACGGGGGCCTCCTCGTCCTCAAAGCAGCCGGAATCTGAGGCGTAATCCTTGGCCAGGCTTTCAATGTGGCGCAGCTGCTTGGTGAAGCTCAAGTGCTTGGGGCTCCTTTTGGCCAGCGAGTCAAAAGTCTCAGCCAAGTGTTTGGCGTCCAGCTCGGCGTCCAGCTCGGCCTCCAGCGCCCTCTGCTTCCTCATGTAGAGCGAAGGCACGCACGAGCCCGGCGACAGCACCGAAGCGTCCCTGTACTTTGGGGGTCGATTGCTCAGCAAGTTCCTCAAAGCCGCAGCGCTGCCCATGGCAATGGTCTTGTGCTTGGAGTGAATGAGATTGCGCAGCATGCTCACTGCGCCCAAATCCCACAGCAGCTCCTGGTCCTTTGGGCTTCGAGCCGAGAGGTTCCACAGAGTGCCGCAAGCGTTGCTGACAATGGTTAAACTGTGCGAGCGCAGGTGCTGCAGCAGAGTCTGGAGGCAGTTGTGATCTCGCAAGACTTGCCTGAACACAGAAAAGCATCCAATCAAATGGTGAGCCAGCGAGCAAGAGGGCGGGCGGGCAATGGCGGCCAATTTGCGGTATGAATGCTGCTGGAAAACTGAATTTCCCCCTGGCCATCAACAAAGTATCCCTCCCTCCCTCTATTCATCCATCCACCCATCCATCCCACCCACAACACGAGCGGACATTCACACCTGTAGTTTTCTCGCGAGGCCACCAGACTGGAAACATTTCTCAGGATTCCGCCTCCACTCTCGATGATGGCGAGTGAGTTAGTCTGGCAATGGTACGTCAGCGTGCTAACCAGGAAGCCCAGAGCGCCATCCACCGCACACACCGCCTCCTTGTTGTCCAAGCTGTGAGCCGACAGATTCCACAGTGCACTCAGCAGACTCTTCAACGTGGACTCCTAGAAAAGAAAGCCAAATTTATGCAGCTCTGGTGCGACGCAGCCGCGTCTCATGGGCCTCACCTTCGTGGCCTGCAGGGCACACGTCATCAGGGCGGACACACAGCCGATGTCTCGCAAGACTCGCTTGCTGCTGATGTCAGCCCGCCAAGATAAATTCCTCAAAATGCTGGAGACCACTTGGTGGAGCTCCTCGCTGTCTGAGCCCAACTGGGCCACGAGAGCCTGCAGGCAGCTCTTCCGGGAGCACAGTGTGGCCTGCGGAGAGACACTGTTGACTGAACCGGGCAGAGACAACAAGTGCACACTGCGCTGCTCCTTCACCGATCGCTTCATGCTCGCAAGCGTCATCGGCTGGTGTTAGCTTGGGACGCATGTGGGCCCCCACCTTGTTGACCACATCTCCAAAGGTGAGGTTGGTCAGGGCCATACCGGCGTAGCGCCGCAGTGCCGTGTTGATGAGGTCGTGCATGCCGCTATGCGTGCCGTGCATTTGCTGGTCCAAGTCGATCAGCTCTGCCACCACCTGCAGAGCACCTGGAGGGCAGCGCAAGGCACTCTCTCAGAACTCGATTGGGAACCGTCTGCTTGGTTTGCAGATTTCACCCACCTAATTCATTCATTGCACGGCGAAACTCTTCTTCAAAAGACAGCTTCATGATGGCGCACGTGGCCTGACAGATCTGAGGGTCTACAGGTTCGGGAATATCTGACGGAGTAGATCAAGAAAAAAATCTGCCAAGGCACAATGTCAGAAACATTTTTTTGGGGCCAATGAAATGAGATTGGCCAACTTTTAAGGCACACCTGAATCACCGGTGGAACACACTGAGGCCTCCCATCCTAATTTCAAGAGAATCCAACCAGCCACGCTTTTGACATCCCTCGGACTTATCATTGTGTGGGTAAAAAGGACTCACTCGTGATCTGGGTCTCGCTGTGGTTCTCTATCCAGTCCCAGCCGCTGTCACAGTAGGTGCGGAGCTGCTCCAGCATGTGCAGAACTCTCATCTCCCGGCGGGCTTGGCCCTCGTCCTGCTGGGAGTAGATGATGTTGTGCAGGGCGGCGCCGGCTCGGGACTTAGCCTCGCGGCTGCAGCGCGCCTCTCCCGGCCCGCTGGCATCTTGGTGGAGCATCTGGACCAGCAGGGGAACACAGCCTGACTTCCTCATGGCAATGCAGCTGTCCTGGGAGCTGGAGAGAGCCAGCAGGGTCCGGGACATCTCGTCCTTGTCTCTGTTGCCCAGCATGGACAGCAGCCAGAAGATCATCTCCGCCTAGAGGAGGCAGTCGCCGTTGACGAGTCGGTCCAGTCACGCTGGCTGATTAGCTACCTTGCTGCCTCCGTCTGTCATGCCGTCTGCGCAGGCTGTCGTGTTGCTCTCTGCTTCTCCCACAGGAGGCCTCTCTGCACCCAGCAGCTGCACACACACGGCCAATAGAAGACAATGACTTTGACATTTTTATTGTAGTGCACAAGCAGACCTTTTGGATCGGAATCATGTTTTTTTTAATCTCTGTGGAGTCAAGTGACAATGGCAAACAGGAAGTGAGTGAGACTTGTGTATTCAGACCAAAAAAGTCCTTTAGTCCGCTTGTTTGGTCTGGACCAAAAGCGGACTTAATTTCTTTCGTTTGGTGCGGTTCCTATTCAGACTGTACATTTTGCAAGTGAAATATACACATCCACGCTTGTGACGATCTGTGCTCCCATTGGACAGCAATGACCAGGGCGGCACACAGAGCACAGACCCGCAAATGGAGGAAAACATGCGAGTCCTACGCGCTGCGTTCCTGCTCTGCATATTTGTGCTGTTGGTGCGGATCTTTGCTGTTTGTATTCACACCTGAAGCGAACCGCACCAGAGCTCGTTTGTAAGTGAATCGAGACCACTTGAAAAAGTGGGTCTCGGTCCGTTTCTTTAATCCGCACCAGGATTCGTTTGCGTGTATTCACACCTGCATAAAAAAGGTCCGGACCAGCCTTCCAATCGAACCCTGGTCCGTTTAAACCGGACAAAAAAGTCAGGTCTGAATACACACTGACAAAGACAAGCGTAGCGGACGAGGCTAGCGGCTGAAGACTGAAAGAAGAGCTCGATTGTGTTACAAAAAGAGACGGCAAGCAGCATTTTGTCACATAAAGGCGCAAGCAGAGGTCTTATCATGAAGACACACCAACTTGCCCAAAGGAGCGGGCAACTGCGCCGACTTCCGGCTGGCGCCGACTTATAGAGTAGTTCCAAAACACAGCTCTATTGACAGCGTCGCAATCCCAGAAGGCATCAAAGTCTTACTATTACGTGCCCGCATTGTCCGGCTGCAAAGTCAGAGTCAAGAAATGTGTTTTGCCTTTTGCATGGGAAAAAACAAAGACTTTGTCGCCCAAGTCTTTTAGTTGGGCACAATGGAGACATTCCGGACCTGCAGTTGGCTCTCTTGACTCCCTTGGGTCTCCCGCAGTTCTTTCTCCAGCTGCTCCAGACGGGCGACACGCATCTGCAACGTGCACACAGGCATGAGCGGGCTGCACCGGTCTGCCGTTTGTGCTTGGCTACCTGTGCACGATGCATCGTCTGCTCGCCACTGCCGAAGCGCTCCTCCATGATGCGGCGCACCTGCTGAACTTCAAACTCCAGCTGCTGGCGGATCAAGTCCATCTGCAGGGAAAACTGCGGCAAGCAGAGGAAACACACAAGTGTCAGTCGCCGGCTGGGCCGGGCCGCTCTTTCCCTCATGATCACGTCTGCGTGCCTTTACCGTGTCAATGCGAGGCAGGTGTGTGAGTTTCTGGGATAGCGCCTCCAGCTGGCTGGAGTACCAACAGCGCTCTCGCTCCTCACGGTCAATTTCTCCCAAAAGTTGGTTCCTGCGGTGGGACGAGAGCGCCGTTAGGGGTTTGCATCACTAGCTACCGAGGGCCTCCACCACCAAACGCGGTGTCAAATTGATTCTGTCAGGTGGTCAGGAATGAAAAGTCGCCAGTCATCGATTGTTTTCTTGTAGCTAGCTCGGCAATGGAGGTGTCACAAAGGTGGCCAACACCAGCAAAACGCCCAATCAGTGGAAGCGCTGCGCATCAGCAAGGATGCGCTTTCAAAAGAAAAAAATTCTACAAAAAAACACAAAATCAATCAACTGGATAAGAGGCAAGCGCAGGGCGCTCACCGCGCGCCTGCTCGTCGCCTGCTTGCCGCCCGCCTGCCCACCTCTCCTTGTAGAGTTCGTCCATGTGATGGTCGCTGAGGCGCCCGTCCGCCCCGCTGAAGACGGCCGTTTTGGGCGGGGCTCCGTCCAGGAAGTGATGCGGCGACATGATGGCGGTAACGTCGTCGCGAGTTGGCTGTTGAGCCGAGGAAGAGGGGGAGGCCTGGCATGAGGGCAGAGCCAGGGGGTCTTCTCTCTCCGCTGGACCTCCTTGATTGTCCGCCAACAGATGCGACCGATGACCTTGATGATCTTGATGCTTCAGCTCGTAGTATTTGGTCAGGTCCACGTGCAGCTCTGAAACACGTTAGCATTATCAGTTAGCATTACGGTGTTAGCTCACAGTACCACAGAGGAGGCACTTTTTATAGGCAAGTTGACATTTACAGTTACATGCCTCTAATGTGCTAGTGCACTGTGCCAGGAAATGCCGGGCGGCGCTGAGTCCATAACGGCAACAAGAGGCAGAGAAGGTCCCCAACTAAGTTGCAGCGTCGCTTGTTGTCAAGCGGCAACTGTCGTTGAGTGCTCTGCACTCGATTATGATGAGCCTCACATCCGGGCTCCTTTGCAGTAGCCCATCGAGTGCGTATGTGGCTGATATTTCGAACTGTGTGAAAGTCCTTGAGGAAGAATATTAGCGCTTTTTACTACTTCGTACTTCGGAAGGGGGCTCACAAGAACCAGACTTGGAGATCCCCGATGCACGGCAGAAACACTCAGAGCGCTAAAGTCCGTCTGTCATTTTCTCGCTCATTGGTCGACCTCCTCATGCGGAACTCGGTCCTGCTACCGTCATCACTATGGTAAGCGTTTTTAGAGGGTCAGACCTTTGAGTTGGTGGAGCACGTCGCCGCGTCCCGACGACGCCAAAGTCCCCGCCTCCTGCTCCAGCTTACACTGCAGCTGCTTCAGCACCTCCTGTGCGGGGGCCACGACAACGACAAATGATTGGGAGGTCACGGCAAACGGAACCGTCGAAGTGTCGCAGTCAAGACTAGGACCTTCATGCCAAAGGTCTCGCTCTCCAGCTTGCAAAGGTGGTTAGAGTTGTCCTCTAGCTCTCTCCTCAGGTGGGAGTTTTCCTTGCGCAACGCTGCCACCTGGTGGGCCAGCTGGTCATAGGACGCCACCGCCGCATTGGCCATGGTTACGCAAGGGCAGAAGGGCACGCCCCTGCAGGAGAGGAAGCCATGGAATCATTGACAAAATGATTGCAAATATTCTAATTCCAAGTCCAACTGAAGTCAGCTCATTTGATTGACTTTAGTTTGGAGTTGTTTCCGCAGCGCATCCGGAAGCAGACCCTCAGAGTAAAACTGGATCAAAAGTCAATTGATGACTAAAAGTGATTTTATGAAACATGACATGAGGGCGTGAAATAGTGTGATATAGTGATATATATTTTAAAATGTTAGCTATGGAAATAGTCTCTTTTTTAAATCCAAAAATAAACTGTAGATGGAAACATCAATAATTGTAGAGCTGGGGGGGGGGGGGGGGGTCTCTGATGTGGAGACCTGAAACAGGAAGTGGTTTCAGGTCATCTTTACCATTCTCTTGCATCAAAAAGTAAACAAAGAGCATCCGCGAATGACTCTACTATTGCTCCTCCTACAATTGTCTGGTTACTTTAGTAGTCGCAGCTGTTATGTTCATCTTAGCACGGAAAAGCGTGGTGGCGTGATGTGAGCCACTATGCTAACTCCATGCTAGATAGCTCTGCAAGGGCAGAAAACTGTCATCAACGTCATCACCAATGCTGCTGAGCAAAGGTACTGATGCAACACTTCCCAAGACTGTCAAGTTACCACGGCAACCCCATCCTACAGGGGAGGAGCGGAAAGAATGCACACGCACAGCACATTAGCCTTGCCTAGCTTGGCATTGATTAGCACTTTGTGACGTCGTGCTGCTTCCTTCGTAGTTAGCACTTAGCCTGGGAGTCGCTGATGGTGTAGGCTGTACACTTGCCTGTCTTGTGTGCCAACACCGTGAGTTCAATTCCCTTATGACGGTGTGAATGTTGCTCTCTAATATCACCATACTTGAGCTACTGCGCAGAGATAGGGGTTAATAACTACAAAAGCTCAGTAGGACAAATCACGCGTTTACAAAAGAAGGACATTAGAATGATAAACACTAACAGGCTATTTCTTAAATCACAAATTCTTAAATTCAAAGATTAGGTAGATTATCTAACTGCTCAAATCATGCTCAAAGTGAAGCATAACTGTTTGCCTAAAAATACTCTAAAGCATTTTCACCTACAAAATAGTGATTACAAACTAAGGGATCAGACAGAACAGTAGTGTATGGCAGTACTGCTATATTTGAGGTTGCTAGTCCCCGGGATAATACCAGATCTAAGGTATTTCCATTCTTATGCGTTGCTGCCTGTACAGCTTGCGTAAAACCAAACGTATCGTAAGTTTGAAATGCCGAAGTCAGTGGTTCTGACGGTGAATTCATGTGGATGTTGAAATCACCCATGATAACTATATTATCTGCATTTGTCACTAGATCAGCCACAAATTCTGAAAATTCATCCAGGAAGCCAGAGTAAGCCCCGGGTGAGCGGTAAATAACAACAAGATAGAATGACGGTAACGCAGTGGATCGCACAATGAGAACTTCAAATGTTTTAAATACGTGAATTGAGCGAGGCCTAAATCTAAGCTCAGAATTTGAGATGAGGGCGACACCCCCACCCTTTTTTTGAGGACGTGCCACATGCGAGCTCACAATATTTGGAGGCGAGGCCTCGTTAAGTGGCAGCAGTTCATTAGGTTTTAACCAGGTCTCGCAAAGACCAAAAACGTTTAGATTATGTTCCGTGATAAGGTCATTAATGAGAACTGCTTTCGTATGAAGTGATCTAATATTCATAAAACCGAATTTAAGTGTAATCGGTTGATCAGGGTGCGTATCTATCGAAGGATTTTTAAACGGGATGCGAGTAAAATTCTCTAGGCCTAATATCACCTCTCAAAAGTTTATTAGGGCGGTGGGATGAAACGACCGTGGGAATTTGATGATGAATATTTGTTACACATGTGAAGTTGTCTAAAACAGGCACCGTTTCATCAGCAAGACCGGTCGGGACGGAGTGATTGGATTTGTCTACTACCCCAGTAGAAAGTGTGTTTATGTGTACTGCAGCACTATTTAAACTGTCGCGCTCTAGTCTACACGAGGAGCTATGTGTATGCTGAAAGTCTAGCCTAGCGCTAGTTAACTTTAACTTAACAGACTCCAAACCCATCCTCACAGCTGGTCTAATCACCTGTGTCCTGGCCTGCTCTAGAGTGACCTGTCATGAGAGGCTCAAACAGTAATCTATATTCCTAGAAAGAGTGAAGGCGCCTTCACGGTTAGGGTGAAGGCCGTCCTTCCTCAGCAGGTCGGGGCGGCTCCAGAAGGATGACCAGTTATCTATAAAATACAGTCCCTGCTTTTTACAGAACCCAGCCATCCATCGATTAAGGGAGACTAATCTACTAAACCTCTTATCAGTGCCTCTCCCAGGCAGGGGGCCAGAGACAAATACTCGATGCCGACTCATCTTTCTGGCAAGATCACAAGTCCTCGCTATGTTTTTCTTTGTGATCTCTGATTGTCTCATCCTAACATCATTGGAGCCGACGTGTAGCACTATGTCCGAGTAGCTAGTGTTGGTGGAACTACGCTGTTGACTAGGCCTATTGCGAGTCAGCTCCCTAAGATTAGCTTCTATGTCGGGTGCTCTGCCCCCAGGAATACACATTACCGTGGCTGGATTTTTAAGCGTAATGTTTCGGGTAATGGAGTCGCCTATGACCAAAGTGCGAGGGCCAGTAGACCGAGATGACTTTGGACGGCTATGCGTCTTACCTGGCTCATCGCGATTAGCAAGCCGCTTGGGGCTAATGCTAACCGGGCTAGCGGGCTGACTACAGCCGGCGTCTGTGTCCGCCGCAACTACTGTTATCGCACTATTCTGCTCTAACTGGCGAACACGTCCCTCTAGCAGAGACAACTTCTCTAAGAGAAGGGTGCAGTTGGTGCACGAAGCCGTACATACCTCTTGGTCCGCTGCCATACTTTGTGTCCGAAGAGCGACGATCTGTCAGAACAACCCGGAAGTCGGAAGTCCCCGACTTGGAATGGAAATACCTTAGATCTGGTATTATCCTGGGGACTAGCAACCTCAAATATAGCAGTACTGCCATACACTACTGTTCTGTCTGATCATTTCTTAATAAAATTTGAAATTTTAGTTCCTTGTCAAAGACAAGAGAGCAATCAGAATTATAGCAGCCGTAACTTTAACTCCATGACTGCAACTGCGCTATCTGAGTTACTGTCGCCGGCAACCGCCATGTTTCCCGCATACAGCGGCTCTCTATTGATAATTTTACAAATGAATTCAATGCGACATTATTAAAAGCCATCGACTCTGTGGCACCGCTACGTCTGAAAACTCGCCGTAGATGGCCAACTCCGTGGTTCACAGATGAAACACGTACGTTTAAACAATTATGTAGAAAGCATGAGCGCAGATGGCGTTTAACCAAACTTGAGGTTTTCCATCAGGCATGGAAGGACAGCCTCCTGAAATATAAAGATCCGCTTATTTTAGCAAAAACTCGTTATTTTTCGCAAGTCATTAATCTTAATAAAAACAATCCTAAATCCCTATTTGATACAGTGGCAAAGCTAACTCTGCGCCAGCCGACCCCCGATAGCTCCTTCCACTCAGCTGACGAGTTTATGAAATTTTTTGCTCAAAAGATTGAGTCCATTTGGGACGAGATCAAGAATACCATTCCAATCGCTCCGCCGGTTACTAGCCCTGGGGATCATGCAATAACCCTCTCAAATTTTAAAAGCGTGTCCCTTGAAATGCTTACAAAATTGGTTAGTACGGCTAAACAAACAACATGTTTACTCGACCCGCTTCCAGCCAAACTACTTAAAGAATTATTTCCAATTTTAGGACCGTCCGTCTTAAATATAATCAATCTGTCTGTTTCCTCTGGGATAGTGCCAACAGCCTTTAAAACCGCTATTATTAAACCGCTACTTAAGCGAGCAAATCTTGACCCGGACTGTCTCAGTAATTATAGGCCAGTTTCAAACCTCCCATTCATAGCAAAACTTCTCGAAAAAGTAGTAGCGCAGCAGTTTATTGATTACATGGTCGCTAAAAATCGATATGACTCTTTTCAGTCTGGTTTTAGAGCTAATCATTCTACAGAGACAGCACTTGCTAAAGTGACTAATGATCTCCTCATAGCTATGGATTCAAATACGTCGTCTGTATTGTTACTACTCGATCTTAGTGCTGCCTTTGACACTGTAGACTTCGATATTTTATTAGGGCGTCTTAAAAGTTGTGTTGGTATCTCAGGGTCAGCACTAAGCTGGTTCAATTCCTATCTATCAGACAGGACGCACCGAGTGGTCCATGGCAATACGTCCTCTGAACTTTATAATGTTACGTGTGGTGTCCCACAGGGATCGGTACTCGGACCGATTTTATTTAATATTTATATGATTCCGCTTGGGGACATAATACGTAAATATAATATTAGCTTTCAATGCTACGCGGATGACACCCCATTATATATGCCGTTATCGATGACAGATCCGCGGGACTGTTGTAATCTCGAGGCGTGCCTTGCGGAGATCAAGCAATGGATGTCTCTCAACTTCCTTCGTCTTAACCCAGATAAAACTGAGATGTTGATAATTGGTCCTACTCGTTATCAACACTTATTTAAGGAAACCACTATAACTATAGATAACCGTACTATCACTCAGAGTGAGACGGTAACTAATCTCGGGGTAATATTTGACCAAACGCTCTCCTTTCAAAAACACATTAAGAATATAACCAGGATTGCGTTTTTTCACCTTCGGAATATTGCTAAGATTCGTCCTATCCTCTCGACCGGGAATGCGGAAACTATTATACATGCGTTCGTCACATCGCGCCTGGACTACTGTAATGTATTATTCTCTGGTCTTCCTAAGTCCAGTATCAAAAGTCTACAGTTAGTGCAAAATGCCGCTGCGAGGCTGCTCTCACGGTCAAGAAAATTTGATCACATTACCCCAATATTAGCCAAATTACATTGGCTCCCAGTCCATTTAAGATGTGACTTCAAGGTTCTTCTACTAACCTATAAATCACTGCATGGCTTAGCGCCTTCATATCTCGTCGACCTAGTCGTTCCTTATGTTCCGTCTCGTAACCTTCGTTCGCAAAACGCTAGTCTTTTAGTTACACCGAGGGCCAAGAAAATGTCTGCAGGGTCTAGAGCATTCTCTATTCGGGCTCCAGAGCTTTGGAATGCCCTACCAATGGATATTAGAACTACTACCTCAGTAGAAACATTTAAGACAGGTTTAAAGACACATTTCTATGAGATGGCCTTTAACTAACTTGTAGTGGCCGATTTGGCCGGAGTTTGTTTTGTTCTCTCTGCCCACCCCCTCCCCGGCTGGGGAGGGGGTTAGGTGGCTCAAAAGCTGATAGCGGCTAGCTGGATTCTCGGGGACCAATTCAAGATGAAGAAACTGCAGCTCAACCCCCTTGAAGACACTGCCAGGACAGTCGCGGGCACCTCCGACATCCATTTTTTTCATTGATTTTCATATTATGTATTACTTGTGCCCTCTCTGCATCCATTACAACCTGGTGATCCTGAAAGGGGGATCCTTCCATCTGTGGTACCTTCTCAAGGTTTCTCATTTTCCCCTGGCAGGGGTTTTTTGAGTTTTTCCTTGCCCTTTTGGGAGCTTAAGATCAGGGGATGCTTTGAGAATAATTGTCAATTTTGGCTATGTGAAGCCCTTTGAGACTGTTTGTGATTTAGGGCTATACAAATAAACTTGACTTGACAAACTAAGGGATAATGACAACAAATTTACTCTACCCAAACACAGATTAAGTAGGAAAAGCTTTTGTATCTCCATTGCAGGTGTTAAACTCAGGAATAATAACCTAAAACATGGTGATGTTTAAAAGTAAATTTAAAGAATTGACACTCATGAGCTACGAACACACTGAAATTACATAATTTAATGGCATTTTTTACTTCATTTTTCTATTATTTTTTCTCCTTCTTCCTTTTTATTCGGACAACAATAGGTAAAGTAACAACTCTGTTACAGGTAACTACAAATTGTATCTTTCATTTAGTCTTAAATTGGATAGGGCGTGGCATAAAATCAATCTTACTTCTCAGTCTTTTTCAGACAAGTAAACTGTCCATTTTGTGCAGTAGATTGTATTATGTTCGTACCTAGGGTTTATAGTCATAATTTAAATTACTTTCACCTTGTTTTTGCTTTTTATTTCATTTGTCTTCATTTACTTGATGATGTATAATTTACATGTTTGAAACAAATAAATTCATTCAATCATTCATTCAATGTGTGTGCGTATGTGTGTGCACACGTGCGCGTGTGACCAAAAGCAAGTTAGCACTTAGCCTAGCTTAGCACAGGTTAGCAGCCAAAGATGTTTCTCCCTTCCAGGCAAAAGAAACCATGTGACCAACTCATGCTGCCACCATGCTGATGAGCAGTTGCTGAGCAAATATACTAATGTGCATAACAAAGAACGAAGAGCAGAAAATAAAAAAGTGCGTACTACCATACATAAACCACGCCTTCCGTTGCTCGCTCTTTGCTCCGCATTTTATATAATTATTTGAGAGCACGATAAACAACTAATAACAGGCTGCATTGCAATTCATCCTCGAAAGCATTTCATTTCATGACCGAACGAAAAACGACCTATCCCCGTCGGCCCACTCCTCCTCCTCTTTATGCCCCTGAGGAAAAATTAAAATCGAGATCATGTTCGAGGCGAAACTGCAATATGCACGTATATGTTGAACCCGATAACAATACCCAGCTGCCGTAAGAAATGTTGCTCTCGTCGTGCGTGCTTATCCTTCCTTTGTCCAGCCTCCATTTTCATCAACGCACCTGCCTCCATCCCTCCATCTCTCGTCATTGCGCTTCTTTCTTGCACCCCGCGCCCCGCTAAATATGCAGACGTGCAAATTAAATCCAACGGAGAGAAGAAAGGAGAGGCTGGAAAGAGCTTCTGACCTTGAGAAGTTGTCCTTGTGCTCGTCTGTCAAAAGGCAAAAAGGCCACGCGACGGGCAGCAAAGAATTGAAGGACGACGACGATGCGCGGAGGTGCAACGGAAGGCCAAGGGGATGTGATGATGATGATGATGATGATGATGATGATGATGATGATGATGATGATGATGATGATGATGATGATGATGATGATGGGGGTGGGTAGGAGCGAAGGGCGTCCGGGCTAGAACAGATGGAAACGGAAAGATTTCGTCCATCAGTGACGACTGACGCACAAACGTTGTTTTTCGTTTTTTTTTTCAGCTTGGTTTTGCCGGAACGCACCGACGATGCCCGAACGAAGCTCGTGCAACCCGTCACAACGTGTTAGATTTCCAAACGGTTAATCTTTTCAAAATAGGACGTTTCACGATGACTTGCTTACAAATGTCTATTATTTTTTGTTCTTCCTTGGTTTTTATGCATTCTATTTCGTTTCAATGAGCTGATGGTGTGATTTTATTTTGAAGGGGGAGCATTCCATCTGAGCTTCGTTTTTTAGGCTGCGGTTGCGCCTCATTTTAATTTAATTACTTTAAATGGACTTAGACTATTAAACAAAGTCAATATTAATTTAAACTAAAATATTAATTCAGTGGCTACTTAAAATAATTAAAAATTACAATGTAATAATTTCCTTTCAATTAATTTTACACTTTGTGGATTAACATTTGACACAAACATATAATTTGAAGTCATATATTGAAGTCATTAAAAATGTGATGCTGGAGCCTACACCAACACTCATTAAAATTCTATTTTAAAACAAGCATTGAGTTCTGCTCAGCCAACAGGAAAAGTTAATGCTCTGCATCACTGATATTATAAAGAAAACACCGTTTGCAAAAAAACGTAGTGCTCTGCATAAAGTGCTCTGATGTAAGTGCTCGTCCACAGTGTTGTAAGGTTGGGGATATTTGGCCAGGGAAGTTATTTCTTTTTTAAAGTCACACGCATACACGTACATGTACATCATCATATGCCTACACACAAGACTGGCGAGTGTACCAGCCATCCCATGATCGGAGAAGGTTATCGAAATGAATTATACTGTTCAAAGCAGGGCTGTGGACTCGGACTCGGGGACTCGACGCGGACTCGGTCGGACTCGGTCATTTTTGCCGGACTCGGACTCGGTGCTGATTTTGACCGAGTCCACCGAGTCCGACAATAAAAAAAATACGTTCAATTTTATTTTCATCATGCTGCTGAGAATGCGCGTAGGAATACTGTCCACAGCCCTGCTTACGATCAATGCGGCCACGTTGAGTTGCACTTAGGCTAATGTTTACATTATGTACCAATGTCAAGGACGATTATGTCACCCAGCTTATATCATTGATGTGTTTCGATAGTTGTGGGGTCGTCACTAATTATTTGTGTTTAGATAAATGTCTGAGCTATAATGGTGTAATTAATGATTAAAAAATATTATCTTACATGTCCTGTGTTTCAGAATGGTTATTTAATTAGGCGAGAGTTGTCACGTGCTGGTGCCACCTGCGACAGGACCACGCCCCCCTGTCAGTGGAATCGCCGTCCCCTGCCACGGGCTCATGGACAGCGCTATATCAGCGCCGCCAGCGCAGACCTGAGTGTCAGTCTGTCCCTTAATGCTGCTTCGCTCATCAGTCCCTGAGATACTGGCTCGCTTGACTATTGGAAATCCCGCAAAATCGTTTGTCCTCTCCAGCCCGATCGGCGCTCCAGCGCCAGCTGTTCCCATCATCCCCTTCCACAATAAAGTCTGTCGCTACGCATTTGGCTGTACTGTCCGTTCCCTTACAGTACAGACTGACCAACGCTATGCAGCCAGCGAACGACGAGACTGCATTGAGCCGACTGGAGCGAGCCGAGACCGCCGTCAGCAGCCTGTCCGCCGACATCCGGTACCTGATCAAGGTTGGTCAGCAACAACAGCTACAGCAGCAGGAGATGGCCCAAGCCCTCCAGAGACTGTCGGTGGCTGCGTCCCCGGCTGTCACGGCACCCCCGCACCGCCCGTCTGCCGAGGCCAGGAGGCTCGTGGACGTCCCGGAGCCCCGCCTTGGCAACATCGAGAAGCTTAACGGCAATCCCAAGCACGTGAGGGCATTCGTGACCAACTGCCGCATAATGTTCAGCCTCCAGCCAATCACGTTTGCGTCGGAATCTGCCAAGGTCGGGTTCGTCCTAACCCACCTCACGGGCGAGGTGCGGCTGTGGGGTCTGGCCGAATATGAAAGGATGGCCCCGGCTTGCGATTCCTTCGACGTCTTTGCGGAGGAATTGCTCTGCCTGTTCGACCTGGGATCCGTCGCCGAAGACGCCGCCGAGGAACTGGCGACGCTGCATCAAGGTAGCCGATCGGTCGCGGAGTACGCCCTTAAGTTCCAGACGTTGGCCCGCAGCAGCGGATGGAACACGCCGGCGCTCGTTAGCACCTTCCTAAACGGCCTCGCTGAGTACATGAAAGACGAACTGGTTTCTTACGATCGCCCGCGAACCCTGAAGGGCGCGATGGACTTGGCGGCCCGAGTAGACCGGCGGATCCGGACGCGGCGGCGCGATCGGGAGAGGAGGTCCCCGCGAAACCCGCGTGGTCACATTCCTCCGTCTGCTGGGGACCCGCCAACCACACCACCCGCCGAGCCCATGGATCTGGAAGGGGCTCGGGTTCCCTCGGAGGAGCACCGTCGACGCCCCTCACTGGGCTTGTGTTTTTACTGTGGGGAGGGGGGTCATCGGGTAGCGGGGTGCCCGTTAAAAAGGCCGGAGCTCACGCGGCGTCGGGGGATCCGCGTGAGCTCGAGCAGCACCGGCTCTCCCAGTCCCAGCACGCTCACGCTACAGGCACGCGTCCAGCTCGCGGCGGGCGACCAGAACGTGGCGGCCTTGGTGGATTCTGGCGCGGAGGGGAACATCATGGACATTAGCCTGGCACGCCAGTGGGGTGTCGGCTTCCTCCCTCTGAGCCCGTCCATTCCCGCACGTGCCATTGATGGCCGTCTGATCGGCGAGGTGGCTTTCGTGACGGAACCAGTTAAGTTACTGCTCTCCGGCAATCACCACGAGACCATCCAGTTTTTTCTTCTTTCCCTCCCAGGACAGCAGCTCATACTGGGGCACCCTTGGTTGCGGCAGGGGAGGTGGGGGTTGTTCGGCAGTGGAGCGAACGCTGCCATCGGGTGTGCCTGAAGGCGGCCACCAGCCCACTCGGCAGAGCCCCGCCCAGGTACAGTCCCGACATCCCCAATGTCCCAGCGTTTTATCACGAACTCAAGGAGGTTTTTAGTAAAGCCAGGGCCACTTCTCTTCCTCCACACCGGTCCTACGATTGCGCTATCGATCTGTTACCCGGCACCTTCCCTCCCAAGGGACGCGTCTACTCCCTGTCCGCTCCTGAGCGCCGGGCTATGGAGGAATACATCCGGGAGTCCCTGGCAGCCGGCATCATACAGCCGTCCTCTTCACCTGCGGGAGCGGGGTTTTTCTTCGTGAAGAAGAAGGAGGGCACGCTACGCCCGTGTATCGACTACCGGGGAATAAACGACATCACTGTAAAGAACCGATACCCTCTGCCTCTTCTGTCTTCCGCCTTCGAGAGCTTTCAGGGTGCCACCATTTTCACAAAGCTGGATCTTCGCAACGCCTACCACCTGATCCGCATCCGGGAGGGAGACGAGTGGAAGACGGCTTTCAACACCCCGAGCGGACACTATGAGTACTTGGTGGTTCCGTTTGGGCTCACCAACGCCCCAGTGGTTTTCCAGTCCCTGATAAACGACGTGTTACGAGACATGCTGGACAAATTCGTGTTCGTTTATTTAGACGACATCCTCATCTTCTCCCGCTCGCTCCCTGAGCACATCAAGCATGTTCGGGCGGTGCTGCGCCGTCTCCTTGAGAATTCGCTCTACGTGAAGGCAGAGAAGTGCGAGTTCCACGCCTCCTCTGTCAAATTCCTCGGCTATGTGGTGCGTGAGGGATCCATCGAAATGGACCCTGGGAAGGTGCAAGCGATCACGTCATGGCCTGTTCCCGAAACACGCAAGCGACTGCAACAGTTCTTAGGGTTCGCGAACTTTTATCGCCGTTTTATCCGTGGATACAGCACGGTGGCCGCACCCCTCACCGCCCTTACCAGCCCCGCCTCCCCGTACAAATGGACGGAACGGGCAGAACAGGCATTTCAGGAGCTTAAGAGGAGGTTCACATCCGCTCCCATCCTCAGGGTTCCCGATCCCGACAGACAGTTCGTGGTCGAGGTGGAAGCCTCGAACGTGGGTGTCGGGGCGGTGTTGTCTCAACGTAGCCGCCAAGACGATCGTCTCCACCCGTGCGCCTTCTTTTCTCGCCGTCTGTCAGCCTCGGAACGAAACTATGACATCGGGAATCGGGAGCTCCTCGCCGTCAAGTTGGCCTTGGAGGAGTGGCGGCATTGGCTGGAGGGCGCCACCACTCCGTTCATCGTCTGGACCGACCACCGCAACTTGGAGTATCTGCGATCGGCCAAGAGACTGAACGCGAGACAAGCACGGTGGGCTCTGTTCTTTGACCGGTTTGAGTTCTCTCTTTCCTATAGACCGGGTTCCCGTAACGCGAAGGCGGACGCCCTGTCGCGTTTGTTTCCTGGTGGGGAGGAGGGACAGGGTCCGCCTCCCACTATCCTCCCGAGCTCGGTTCGGGTGGCGGCTCTTACATGGGAGATCGAACGCCAAGTGGAAGCCGCATCACGCGATCAACCCGGCCCCAGCAACTGCCCGGAGGGTCGCCTGTTCGTCCCTGAAGGCCTGCGGTCGTCCGTGCTGCAATGGGCGCACGACTCACGCCTGGCCTGTCATCCCGGCGCTGCACGCACGAGGTACATGGTGGCACAGCGTTTCTGGTGGCCCACCTGGCAAGTGGACACCAGCGATTACGTCAGAGCCTGCTCAATTTGTAACCGCTACAAGACGTCTACTCGTCCTCCGGCGGGGCTGCTTCAACCCTTCGCGGTTCCCCAGCGTCCCTGGTCTCACCTGTCAATCGACTTTGTCACGGGCCTCCCACCCTCAGAGGGAAACACGGTGGTCCTCACGGTGGTGGACCGTTTCAGCAAGATGACGCATTTCATCCCTCTGCCTAAGCTCCCATCTGCGAAGCAGACGGCATCCATCATGGTGCGGGAGGTGTTTCGTCACCACGGTCTCCCACAAGACATTGTGTCAGACCGAGGTCCTCAATTCGCTTCCACCTTCTGGACGGAGTTCTGCCGACTCCTCGGCGCCACGGCCAGCCTCTCCTCGGGGTTTCACCCTCAGTCCAACAGTCAAGCGGAGCGCCTGAACCAGGAACTGGGCAGGTCTCTCCGATGCATGGCCGCTGGGGACCAGCGCGGGTGGGTCCAACAGCTTCCCTGGGTAGAGTATGCTCACAATTCCCTCCCCAGCTCGGCTACGGGACTTTCGCCTTTCCACTGCGTCTTCGGGTACCAGCCACCCTTGTTCGCCCACCAGGAGCGTGGTGCGGCGTGCCCGTCGGCCCAGGCTTGTGTCCGCCGTTGTCATCGTGCCTGGGCGAGGGGCCGGGTCACTCTTCTCCGCTCTGTTTCAGGCTACGCCCGCCAGGCGAAGAAGCACCGGACGCCGGCTCTGGAGTACAGAGTGGGGCAGCGTGTGTGGCTCTCGACGCGGGATTTGCCGCTGCGAGCGGGATCCCGCAAACTGGCGCCCCGCTTTGTTGGACCGTTCCCTATTCAGAAGGTGATTGGCCCGGCCGCAGTCTGTCTTCTCCTTCCAGATTCCATGAAGGTTCACCCCACGTTCCACGTGTCCCGTGTGCGGCCCATCCATGAGAGCGCGTTGGCGCCGGCGCCCGTTCCGCCGCCGCCGCCCCAGCTCGTTGATGGGGGCCTGGCTTACGCTGTCCGCTCCCTGCTCCGATCGCGGCGGCGCGGTCGTGGCCTCCAATACCTCGTGGATTGGGAGGGTTATGACGACGCGCACCGCTCCTGGGTTCCGAGCCGCTGGATACTCGACGGTTCGCTCATCACGGAGTTCCATCGCTGCCATGCGGACCAACCGGGTCCTCGGCGCGGGCCCCCGAGGAGGGACGAGGGGACCAGGGGTGAGGGTCCGGGGAGGTCTTGTCCGCCGGTACCGGGGTCTTCTGCTCCCGTGTCCGTTGATCCTGCGTCTGGCGAGGTGTCGGACGTTTCGGCGGTGTGCTGACCCCCCCACCTGGTCGCCCGGGATATTGCATTCCTTTTTTTTTTTTGGTTCCTGGGGACGTCGGGAGCCGTCCCTTGTGGGGGGGGGGGGGGGGGGTTCTGTCACGTGCTGGTGCCACCTGCGACAGGACCACGCCCCCCTGTCAGTGGAATCGCCGTCACCTGCCACGGGCTCATGGACAGGGCTATATCAGCGCCGCCAGCGCAGACCTGAGTGTCAGTCTGTCCCTTGATGCTGCTTCGCTCATCAGTCCCTGAGATACTGACTCGCTTGACTATTGGAAATCCCGCAGAATCGTTTGTCCTCTCCAGCCCGATCGCCGCTCCAGCGCCAGCTGTTCCCATCATCCCCTTCCACAATAAAGTCTGTCGCTACGCACTTGGCTGTACTGTCCGTTCCCTTACAAGAATGTGTGTTTTCAAGCGTTTTGCCCCATGTCAATGGCACTCAGGACTAAGGGTGGGCTTCAATGACTATTTTTGTAAAGCCACGCATTTAATACCGTGTCAGATAATATATTAGAGTGTAGGTTATGTTCCAATGTATGTATCCACTTCTATCGGTTAAATTGTCAACCGTGCATTTATGACTACTGCAGGAAATGGGGTCAAAATACAAAAAGTCCTGCCTAGCTACAAAAACAGATATGCTCAAACCTCATTGAATAAAGTACATAAGCAGACAAGTATATTCACATATTAAATAAATAAAAGAAACATTTTAAGCATATAATTATACCTACACACCAAATCAATAAAGAAGACATAATTAGACATTTTTGATAAGTGGTGATGAGAAAGGTTTTTATAACTTCATGATCTGATATATATTTCTGAGCACTTTGAAATAACAAATGACTTTTGATATATTGCCTAAATAGCTTAATGACCCTTAAGGAACTGTGTAATGCATGCCTGATGTTTTTTCTCTAAATCATGGACACGGCCAGAGTCGTCTTGACCGTTCAGTACTTGATTGTATCTTATGTTTTGACTAATGCTAGACGCCAGTTTTTGATTACTACTGAACGCTCTGCACAGAGGGAAATAGTTTGCCTAACAAAGAAAAGATACAGTTGGAAGCATGATTAAACTAAGAATAAGCAAAGACATGATGTATCAAAAGAACAGCAATAGATTAATGATTTCACAGCCAAAAGCTAACATAATTTCGTACAAAATGACAAAATTGAAAGAATGAGGTACGACAGTGTATGTCCAAGATTGGAGAAGAATGTTCACAGGAAGGTCACGTGGAGATAAAACCAGCAGGTGCCAGAGGGAGCCAGCCAAGGACTCGGCCAAAGATGATCGCCAAGGCCGAAAGACGGGATGGAAGACAACAGCCCCCCACACACACCGAATCGCCCATAACCAGCACCCACTCCCATGGCGAACTTGCCCCACCCCAAAGACTCATGCCCCATCAAACTCGGCCCACACTGGCATGTGCAGCTGATATAAGCTAACCAGAGAACCTTGGACGTTGCCTTTTCTGAATGGAGACTTTCCGCTCTTAAAAGGCCCAGCGCTGTATTGTACTTTCCTGAAAACAGAGCTGTCTGAACAAGAATTGTGATTGAACTCAACCAACCTGTGTAAGTCTAATTTGTGCTTCAGTGTCTTAGCATTTTCCTAAATCTGAAGAAATCAAACGAGCACGCAGTGAGTAAATTGGATAACAGGTGATTGGCAATGGCTTTTGCCATGAGGCGCAGATAACGTGCTCCCTAAATTGTGGACAGAATCCAGCACTACTCCATGAGTGATCTACGTTATGAACTAGCACAACTCCGGTAGGGCAGGGAAAATGTTATCGATCCGACGTCCGATTGGAACGTCGCCTCACTTTTACGTCCGCGCTGTCAGCAAGGGATCCTATAGAAGCTGAACCAGCCAGTGTGAAAGCAGTTGCGTTCGTTCTGGTAGATTTTGATCTAAATAAGCCTTGAATAAAGACTAAGCAGTCACATGAATTAACAGAAAAAATGGACAGCCGGACACAGACTCGGTGGTCAAGAGGCCGGACTCGGACTCGAACTCCGTGCAAAAATCCGACCGAGTCTAGCATTCCAAAGGATACTCTTCTAGAAATGATAAAACATCTAATTTGGGTCAGAGGATTCTTTCGTGACGTAAAGCGTTTTGAATTATTATGGCTTTGATGTCGATCAGATTTTGAATGAATGGCCAATCCATGATTACCGTATTTGCCGGTGTATAAGTCGACTCGGTGTATAAGTCGACCCCCTAAAATTCGACGGAAATTTACGATTTTATGATATATCCTTTGTATAAGTCGAGCTCAATTGTTGCATTATATTAAACTTCAAAATTCAATCAGAAATATGCAAAATTTATTGACGAATTCGCGAGTTTGTAGCGAGCGATCTATACGCCATTTTAAATATTATTTACTTCATGACCCTGTGATATTACACGCCGAGAGAGACTAACAACAATGAACACTCTTAGAAACTGGTTTATTTTTAGTTAAGAAACAACAAATTATAATTATAAAGTGATTGCCGGTACATAGAGTTCAAAATTCGTCTTCATCGTCGCTATTTCCAAAAAGCGTTTGGCGAATATTTTCTAAGTGCCAACGGCTCTTGCGCCATAAAGAGTCCGCCTCGGCTGGTTCCCCATGTCGGCCACCACAAGTGAAAATTCGGCCTCTTCCCCTGGAAGTCTGGCCAAGTTTGGCGAATATTTCTAAGTGCCAACGACTCAACCGCCGTAAAGTGTCCGCCTCGGCTGGTTCCCCGTGTCGGCCACCACAAGTGAAAATTCGGCCTCTTCCCCTGGAAGTCCGGCCAAGTTTGGCGAATATTTTCTAAGTGCCAACGACTCAACCGCCGTAAAGTGTCCGCCTCAGCTGGTTCCTCCGGTCGGCCAGAACAAGTGAAAATTCGGCCTCTTCCCCTGGAAGTCCGGCCAAGTTTGGCGAATATTTTCTAAGTGCCAACGACTCAACCACCGTAAAGTGTCCGCCTCGGCTGGTTCCTCCGGTCGGCCAGAACAAGTGAAAATTCGGCCTCTTCCCCTGGAAGTCTGGCCAAGTTTGGCGAATATTTTCTAAGTGCCAACGACATTCATTTAGACATGGCGATTGAATGTTTACGTACTGGTAGTTATTGTCGTTGCTTGACGCGCGATGACTCGCACATTCGATCAATACCCAGTACTTCAGCCTAGCAGTCATCGTCGCTGCCTGGCTTTCGATGTCCGTTATTGAGGTGAGAATATTTGAAATTGTTGCTGAGGATGCTGTTAATGCGACGAACGCTTTATAATGATTCAGTTTCTCGCTGTTTGATGAGCCTGACGGACGCACACCCACGCACAATGAGATGCATGAGAAACGGCCTTGGTTACCATCACATTTGAAGCGATGAATACGAAGTTAAATTTTATGACTCGGTGTATAAGTCGAGGTTGATTTTTTTCGGTCGATTTTGGATCGAAAAAGGTCGACTAATACACCGGCAAATACGGTAACCGCTTTCTTTGTGTGGGAAGAGACAGAAAGAAACTCTGGGTGTTGGGGAGCCTGAGGACTGTATAGGGGCTTGGCTCGGATGTTTATGCTCTTTTTGCCCCCGGGTGTCAGTCAGAACACAGGAGGGAAGACGTGGTTCGATTTTGATTGCTTTATTGAATCATAGGGTCATACAGGCAAATTGGCAAAGGCACACGTTTTGTCGTAAGGATGTGAGAGCAGGTGTGTAGTGTTCATGGGTGAGTCTTTGGGTGTATGAATGTGATTCTTGTGTGTGTGATTATGGTATGAAGCGTGTGAAAGGTGTGAGGGATGTGTGTTATGTGTGTGTGTGGGGGGGGGCGGTGTGCGGTTTTTTTTTTTGGCAAATACGCACACGATCACAGCAAC
Organism: Syngnathus floridae; assembly: GCF_059516105.1. NCBI lineage: Eukaryota > Metazoa > Chordata > Actinopteri > Syngnathiformes > Syngnathidae > Syngnathus > Syngnathus floridae. Next base: position 2,600,807 of record NC_142425.1, read on the forward strand.
CCGCTCAGTCGATACCAGCCACTTTAACTCCCGTCTGTAACTTACTGCTGCGCGCAATCTGCAACAAGCTCAGTGGCCTAGTACCAGCTCAGTGGGCTAGTGGTAGAGTGTTCGCCCTGAGACTGGAAGATTGTGGGTTCAAACCCTGGCCAGGTCATACAAAGACTACAAAAATGGTACCCATTGCTTCCCTGCTTGGCACTCAGCATTAAGGGTTGGAATAGGGAGTTAGATCAGTGGTTTGGAAACCTTTTTCAGTGATTTACCCCCTTCGAAATATTTTTTCAGCCATGTACACTCTGACCAGCACAACACATTTCTGGTCGAAAAGAAAGAGCTACAGGATTGTGCCATCAGTGTTTGAATTATTAAAGTTAAACAACTTGTAGCAATGTACCTGACAGACACATTAATGTTTCAAACAATGCATATAGAAACAAAAAAGATAAACAGTAAACAGTGACAACCAAGAAGGCATAAACCTTTTAAAAACTCAAATGCTGTATGCAGAACACTACAAATTTTTATTAATCTTTCTTGTAATAATTTCTTGTAAGGAAATAAAAATATACATAACTAAAAATGTGTTCACAAAAATAAATTAACTTAATTATGAATAAATAATATCTTGTTTACAAAATAAATTGATAACTGTTGGGTCTAAATACGATTAGACATTAAATCACTTGCTGGAATGAAGAGGAGAAGACAACCAGAACAGGTTTACTCGCGAGGAGAACGATAGAGAAAGCAATCTCAGTTACAACCTCCATCAGTTCTGAGTCCTTACTCCACGTGCCCCTCTTTTTAATGTTATGGTTGCCCTGGTTACAGAGGCGTTGCTACACTAAAGGGAGGGGGGATTGTGTCTGTAGCAACGCTGATAAGTTAAAGAATGTAGTGTGGTGTGAATTAGCACTTCGTTGTTGGCTCGTGACCCCCCGCAGAGGCCGTCCCCAGCTGTCCTCCCTCAGTTGGCTGACTCTTCCTCGACCGGGGTCAAATACCCTGAAGCACGTTGATTGCCGCTTTGCTGTGGAACAAATGCAACTAGATCTTTGCTAACTTTATCTACTTGGTAACTAACACATAATAATAATAAGTAACTTGTCCTAAACATTTCAACACACATTAAACAAATGTGAGGTAACCGGTATGCAGTTCCTTAAACAAACATTGAGTAAATATGGGATAACTTTTATGCAACTACTTCTAACTGTATGTAACCCTTAACAAAGAAGAATAGGTCTGATAAACTACAATCTATGAACCAAACCTACATCTAAATTAAAAGGAATGAAGTTCCTGTGAATCAAACAAAGAACATGTCACCTATGCAAATAAGCCCTGCTCATTGTTAGTGAAGGCCTCTTACGGGAACCAAAACACACAGACAACATAAGGACAGGAAGGATACAAATGGCTGACAGGGATCAAAAGACATCCCTATCACTAAAAAGGAAGAACCTAGATAAAAGGAAAGATAAACTCGTAAAGGCGAGGCCTCCAGGTCCGGCAGGCCAAAGCTTCACTTAAAATTATTCCAACAATAACATAATAATAAATAAAGATTTGCTCATAAAAATAATCAACTTTACCTCTTTTGGGTAAAATTGAATTGTTGCATTGAACATTTGATTTTGATTTGACAAGCATTGAACAAGCATTGAACAGTCTTGAAGCTTGAATGAGTCTTTTGCACTCATACTACATTTTAGTGAGAAACATGCGCTTGTACCTCACTTTGTCATCCTTGGTGGCAGGGAGGCAACTGCTGTGATCAAGTTCTTCTCCAGGCTCAGTCTGTTTCTTTGCTTTGTTTTGATCACAGTCATTGCAGAGAAGGAGGTCTCACATAAATATGTGGAGGCAAAGGGCAGCAACTGCTCCAAAGCTTTCTGTCCCAGCTCAGGGTGCTCCTGCCTCACACCCCCCCAAAACTGTGTGAGAGTGGATGCGCCAAACTTCATCTGGTCAGATGACACTTCCATCAGTTTTTCCTGGTGAGTGACAGGAAGCTTGCTTCTCTTTGCTTCAGACAAGAGAAATAGGTTTCTCACCCAATTCAGCTGTGCAGATTCCTCCTCCATGCCAGCAAAGTAGCAATGAAAGCCCTTTATCAAGTTAGCCAAATGTCCCTCGATGACTAACTTCACTGGAGCTGTCTCCACATCTTCATTGGAGAGAAAAGCATCCAACTGAGGAAAGCAGGTGAAATTCTCCCTCACATGCCCTTTTCCACAGCTCTGCTTTCTTCAGAAAACCACCCACCTTGTCATACAGGTTCAGGATGCAGGTGTCTTTGCCCTGCAGAAACAGATTCAGTTCGTTCAGTTTGCTGAATATATCTGCCAGATAGCAAAGCTTTGCAAGCCAGTCCGTGTTCTCGAACAAGGTGGCATGAGGAGATCTGTGCTCTGTCCAAAAGGCGTGCACTTCAGCTCGCAACTCCAACAGCCTGTTGAGTATCTTCCCTCGAGAGAGAGCCAGCGCACTTCTGTATGTAGGAGGAGTTGCGTGTGTTCAGCTCCCATGTTTTCACAGAGGTGGCGGAACAAACGCCCTGTGAATCACTTAATGTTGGGATTTTCCTTTTTAATCCGCACAATGAGCCCTTTCGCACTGCCCGTCATTGATGCAGCCGCACCTGTACACACGCTGCTGCAGGATTTCCAGCTGATACCATTTTCAGAGAAAAATGCGTTAACGACATTAAAAATGTCCTCTCCGGATGTTCTCCCCTCCAGACTTTTGCAAAAAAGTATGTGTTCACAAATGTCGTCAGTCTCAATGTATCTCACAAAAGCAACAATCTGTGCATTCCCACTGACAGCTGTGGATTCATCCAGCTGGAGTGAAAAGGAGTCTCCAAGTTTTCCCACAACTTGTTCGAGAATGTCTGCACCCATTTTGTCTATTCTGCGGCAAACGGTGTCATTAGACAAAGGCACAGTTTTTAATGTATCTGCAGATTTTTGTGTCTAGCATAGTTTCGGCCAATACAACAGTGGAGGGGAGCAGCAGCTCTTCAGCTATGGTGAACGTTTTTTTGGCTTTAGCTACGGGCAAAGAAACCGCATAAGAAGTCTTCAGGGCTTTGGCTGATTTGATGGTAGCGTTGGCTAATTTCTCCCCACAAAAAAAGCACAGCGCTTTGGGTGGGTTACAACTTGTGGACGTAAATCCCATCAAACAATAGTCTTCCATGTACTGTTGGTACTTTGTCGGCTCTGGTTTTGCCTTCTTTTTTACTTGTTTCTCCGTGTTTTCAACAGCAGCGTCACTGCTACGCTTTAGCCACATCTCCTTGTTACAGTGCGTCGTGAAGGCAACTGCAGATGACTGCTATTGGTTTGTGGAGAGTCCATTTTTTAAGGATTAAAATTGAATATTGAATATAAAACATACATTCTCTGGAGCTTGGTGGCAACTGCTGTTAAAACTTGTGACTCCTATGCTTGTTGTGCTGGTATTGTTGTGCTCATTTACAACCTGTGTTATCTCATGTTTGAAGTCAGCTGTATCAAAATCTGTGTCTTCTACCATAGCTGAAGCGCAAATACGACTTCTCAGACATGACGGATGTAATAACTATAATGTGTTGCAAAATGTAGATTGCGTAGATGCTGTTAGCCGAGCATGTTTTACAGAAACTTGATGATTTGACTATCGAAAATGCCTCGCAAGTGATGGATACAATGATGTACTGTTTCTGTGTTTTTTATTGATCTTTTTTATTATTATTTTTACTATTCTTCTTTCTTCATTATATTTTCTTGCTTGAATTTGTTGATAGGGGTGACATAATCATATGATAAACAGGAGGGATATGTTAGGGTTGATAGATTAGTTTGATCCTATGATTATGTTGGAATGTAACCTGTAATAATTAACCTAGCTTGTCCTGTCTTAAAGTAGTAGAACAAAGTGCTAAGATCCTTTGAACTGATTGATCAGCTGCAGAGGACGCAATCAAAGTTGTTCTGTTTACTCAACATCGTAAAACACCACCTGCTATGATTTGATCAGAGGCCAAGGGTTTCACCCCCATCCTGTCCACTCACACCCCTACCCTGTTTCTCTCAATAAAAATACTCTTGCAAGAGGCCTGAGTCAGACCTCATTCAATCTAGAGATGCACCGATCCGATATCTGGATCAGATATCGGCCCCGATATGAACAAAATAGATGGATCGGATATCGGAAAATGCAGCCGATCTGTGAGCCGATCCGTTCCTTAATCTATTGGGACGCGGGCTACGTCATACATCAGCAGCACGTGTGCCGCATGCCACGAGAGTTTTCTAAACAAACGCAAACATGGAGCGAACGAAAGAGTCAGCTGTGTGGAGGGACTTTAAACTGAACACGCCAACTAGCTCGACGGCAGTTTGTAATGTCTGCAAAGCTAATGTTGCCAGGGGTGGTGGTAGTACTGCCAGTTATAGGACTACCAATTTAATTAAGCATCTCCAGAAACACCACGCAACGAAGCACCAGGAGTTCCAGCAGTTGAGCAGATCTAAGGGAGCGGGAGGTGGACCTACACGGCAGTTAACGTTAGCAGATGCACTACAAAGACGGGAGAAATTCCCAGGCAATAGCGTAAAAGCTATGAGAATTACTGAGAAAGTGCTGGAATTCATGGTTTTGAATGGACAACCGATGAGTGTTGTTGAAAACGAGGGCTTCCGACGTTTACTTGAGCACCTGGAGCCACGGTACAATTTGCCATCGCGCAGACCGCACTGTCAGAAATGTATGAGAAAGTGTGCGAACACATGTTTACATTGCTTGATTATTGTATTTGACCAAGTCTATTTATTTATTCTCTTGTCCCGATGCTATATTTTATTTTTCCACATGTAGAGTTATGTAGCTTGTTAAGTCAGTCATAATATCGGATCGGTATCGGGTATCGACCGATACGCAAAGCCACGGCATCGGTATCGAAACTGAAAAAGCCGGATCGGTGCATCTCTAATTCAATCATTGCTGTATGCACAGCGAAGAATGACTCTCCACTTGCAAGTGTTTAAAAGGGCATACTGTCTCCCGTGTGGTTCTTGCAAAATAAGTTAGAGTGGGCACCACTCTAACAAGGTCTGTCTCCTGAAGGTCAGCATCCCGCCCGTGATGGTCAGTGTAGGGAGAGTGGGTGAAGCGAGGGGGGGTCATCTTGGCCGCTCCCTCCTGGTGAGAAGGCCACTCCTCTTCGTGCCCATGCCTATCGGGTTGCCTGTGCCCTACGTAGCTATCTCTGTAGTCGTCGAGATGAGCTGGGGGGCGTGTCTGACGTCTGGGTATCATCACACGGTCTTCCATCCATCCATCCTTCCATCCATACATCTTCTTCCGCTTATCCGAGGTCAGGTCGTGGGGGCAGCAGCTTTAGGAGGGACTCCCAAACGTCCCTCTCCCCAGCCACTTCACCCAGCTCATCCCAGGGGATCCCAAGGTGTTCCCAGGCCAGCTGAGAGACATAGTCTCTCCAGCGCGTCCTGGGTCGTCCCCGGGGTCTCCTACCGGCGGGACATGCCCGGAACACCTCCCCAGGGAGGCGTCCAGGAGGCATCCTGATGAGATGCCCGAGCCACCTCATCTGGCTCCTCTCAACGTGGAGGAGCAGCGGCTCTACTTGGAGTCTCTCCTGGATGACCGAGCTTCTCACCTTATCCTACCTAAGGGAGAGCCCGGAAACCCTGCGGAGGAAACTCATTTCGGCCGGTTGTATCATGGATCTCGTTCTTTCGGTCACAACCCATAGCTTGTGACCGACCATAGGTGAGGAGCATAGATCGCCTTTTGGCTCAGCTCTCTCTTCACCACGACAGACCGGTACAGAGTCCGCATTACTGCCGACGCTGCAGCAATCCACCTGTCGATCTCGCGCTCCAACCTGCCCTCACTCGTGAACAAGACCCCAAGATACTTGAACTCCTCCACTTCGAGCAGGATCTCATTCCCAATCAGGAGAGGGCATTCCACCCTTTTCCGACCAAGAACCATGGACTCGGATTTGGAGGTGCTGACCCTCATCCCGACTGCTTTACACTCGGCTGCGAACCGCTCCAGTGAGAGCTGGAGATCACAGCCTGAAGAAGCCAAGAGCACCACGTTGTCTGCAAAAAGCAGAGACGCGATGCTGAGGTCCCTGGACACACTCAACGCCTTGGCTGTGCCTAGAAATTCTGTCCATAAAAATTATGAACAGAATGAGTGACAAAGGGCAGCCTTGGCGGAGTCCAACCATCACTGGGAACGAATCCATGCGGACCAAACTCTGGCATCGGTGATACAGGGACCGAACCGCCCTCATCAGTTGGTTTGGCACCCCGTACTCCCGAAGCACCCTCCACAGAACCTCCCGAGGGACACAGTTGAACGCCAAGTCCACAAAACACATGTGGACTGGTTGGGCAAACTCCCATGCATCCTCGAGGATCCTGCCGAGGGTGTAGAGCTGGTCCAATGTTCCACGGCCAGGACGAAAGCCACACTGCTCCTTCTGAATCCGAGGTTCGACCTCCCGACCGACCCTCCTCTTCAGCACACCTGAATAGACCTTACCAGGGAGGTTGAGGAGTGTGATTCACCTGTAATTGGAACACACCCTCCGGTCCCCCTTCTTAAAGAGGGGAACCACCACCCCAGTCTGACAGTCCAGAGGCACTGTCTCCGATGTCCACGCAATGCTGCAGAGGCGTGTCACCCATGACAGCCCCACAACATCCAGAGCCCTTAAGAACTCCGTGCGGATCTCATCCACCCTCGGGGCCCTGCCACCGAGGAGTCTTTTAACTACCTCGGTGACTTCGACCCCAGAGATTGGAGAGTCCGCCTCAGAGTCTCCAGGCCCTGCTTCCGCAATGGAAGGCCTGTAAGTGGAATTGAGGAGGTCTTCGAAGTATTCTCCCCACCGACTCACGACGTCCCGAGTCGAGGTCAGCAGCACGCCATCCCCACTGTAAACAGTGTTGACGGTGCACTGCTTCCCCCTCATGAGACGCTGGATGGTGGACCAGAATTTCATCAAAGCCGTCCGGAAGTCATTCTCCATGGCCTCGCCAAACTCCTCCCACGCCCCAGTTTTTGCCTCAAGAACCGCCGAAGCCGCGTTCCGCTTGGCCATCCGGTACCTCTCAGCTGCCTCCGGAGTCCCGCAGGCCAAAACGGCCCCATAGGACTCCTTCTTCAGCTTGACGGCATCCCTTACTGCTGTTGTCCACCAGCGGGTTCGGGGATTGCCGCCACGACAGGCACCAACGACCTTACGGCCACAGCTCCGGTCGGCTGCCTCAACAATGGAGGCGCGGAACATGGTCCACTCGGACTCAATGTCCCCCACCTCCCCCGGGACATGGGAAAAGCTCTGCCGGAGGTGGGAGTTGAAGCTCTTCCTGACAGGGGATTCTGCCAGATGTTCCCAGCAAACCCTCGCAGTGTTTGGGTATGCCAGGTCGGACCGGCATCTTCCCCCACCATCGGAGCCAAACCACCACCAGGTGGTGATCAGTTGACAGCTCCGCCCCTCTCTTCACCCGAGTGTCCAAAACATGCGGCCGCAAATCCGATGACACGACGACAAATTCGATCATTGAACTTTGGCCTAGGGTGCCCTGGTGCCAAGTGCACACATGGATACCCTTATGCTTGAACATGGTGTTCATTATAGAAAATCCGTGTCGAGCAGAGAAGTCCAATGATAGAACACTGCTCGGGTTCAGATCGGGGGCCGTTCCTCCCAATCACGCCATTCCAGGTCTCACTGTCATTGCCCACGTGAGCATTGAAGTCACCCAGTAGAACGATGGAGTGCCCAGAAGGAGCGCTCTCCAGCACTTCCTCCAGGGACTCCAAGAAGGGTGGGTACTCTGAGCTGCCGTTTGGTGCATAGACACAAACAACAGTCAGAACTCATCCACCCACCCGAAGGCGGAGGGACAGCCAGGGGGACATAAGTATGTCCACACCTGCTGAACGCCTCTCACCGTGGGCAACTCCAGAGTGGAAGAGACCCTAACCCTAACTCCTCTCGAGAGCCCAAACTATGTGTGGAGGCAAGTCCGACTATGTCTAGTTGGAACTTTTCTGCCTCACACACCAGCTTGGGCTCCTTTCCAGCCGGAGAGGTCAAAGTCAAAGTCAAAGTCAAAGTCAGCTTTATTGTCAATTTCTCCACATGCCAAAGACACACAAAGAAACCGAAATTTCGTTCCCCCCTATCCCACGGTGACAAGACATGGCCCACAACAGACAAACAAGTAAACAAGTATAACAACAGCGTGCTGAATAAATAATGAATAAATAACACAATAAATAAATAAATAAATAAATAAATAAGAGGAGCAAAAAAAGGAGCAAGTGCGCGTACAGCAGACGTTCCAGAAAATAGCGCAACAGTGCCGCACGCTACGCAGAAGGGGGTAGCGAGTTCAGAGTCCTAACAGCCTGAACAAAAGAAGCTGTTGGCGCGTCTGGTGGTGCGGGAGCTCAGGCTCCTGTACCTCTTCCCAGAGGGCAGAAGGTCAAACAAAGAGTGAGCCGGGTGACTCACATCTCTCGCAATCGAGGTTGCCTTGCGGGCGAGATGGGAGGTGTAAATGTCCTTCAGGGAGGGGAGCGAAGCACCAATAATCTTACCAGCCGTATTCACTATGCGCTGCAGGGCCTTCAAGTTCTGTTCAGTGCAGTTACCACCCCAGACAGCGATGCAACTGGTGAGGACGCTCTCAACGGTGCCACGGTAGGTGACGTTCCATGTCCCAAGAGCCAGCTTCTGCAGCCGGGGATCGGACCACCAAGGTCCCCGCCTTTTGCCGCTGCCCAGCTCACTTTGCACCCGACCCCTTTGGCCCCTCCTACAGGTGGTGAGCCCATGGGAAGGGGGACCCACGTTTTCTTTTCGGGCTGTGCCTGGCCGGGCCCCATGGACGAAGGCCCGGCCACCAGGCGCTCGCCTGGGCTTGGGTGAGCCGTGCTTTGTCTGGCCCCTCACCTAGGACCCTTTTGCCATAGGTGACCCTACCAGGGGCATGAAGCCCCAGAAAACAACATGGCTCCTAGGATCATAGGGGCACGCAAACCCCTCCACCACAATAAGGTGACGACTCACGGAGGGGTGAACAACAAATATTCTTGATATTATTCTTGACAAACGTGGCAGATTTAGTTTGACAAAGAACATAAATATGGAAGCGTAAAAGTGCCAATATGGAGTAAAACATTTTGCCGCCGTCCAATGAGAAGACAAAAGTTGTTTAAAATGTCTTTATTAGCCACGGTAGGGACATGGCTATTCTTATCTGCGATCATGAGAAATTGTGGCAGCCCCTGAGCAGCCCAGCGCGGGATGGGAGAGCAAACAGCGCACTTGGGGATGAAGCAGAGAGACGACACAGGTGCAAGCTTGCAAGTTTGTGTAGTGAGCGCTTTGAAATAAATACTCAGCGTGAATTCAACGGTTTCGGCTAATTAGTGGCGACCTCTGGTGGCAGTAACGTGTCCGCATCTTATCAAAAACGGCAGTGCGTGTGTGTGTGTGTACACGTGTGCGTGTGTGTGTGTGTGTGTGTGTGTGTGCGTGTGCGTGTGTGCGCGTGTGTGTGTGTGTGTATATGTGTGTATAGTTGTGAGTGTGCTCGCGCGTGTGCGTGTTCTTGTACAGCAGTGTATAATCTCTCCAGGGTCCACCCATTATCGAACCACAGTGCTCGGCTTCCTGCGTCAGGTTCCCCTACACACATACACACACGCACGGACGCATTAGAAACGGTCGGCGCGATGACATCATCATGGCGCGAGCAGGCAGGTGTCACTCACTCAGTTGACGAGGAGGCGGGAGCCAAACACCAAGGCGACAATGGTGGGCGCTGTGCACATCCTACCGGACCGGGACTCAGGTGGCGCCGGGTTCTGCTGCGGAGGGGGAGGGGCTTCCGCTGCCGCCTTTTGACACTTCACGCTGTGTGAGCACATGCGAGCATGCGCATCAACAAAGGAAAGCACGTGCAAACAGACACGCAAAACACACAAACCTGAGTGCAAAAGTACAAAAATGCGCCCATGATTATTGGGCACACACACAACAACACAAGTCAACTAGAGACAAACGCAAGAACAAACCTACTCAACCCGCCCCCAAAAATGAAAACTAGCATGATTTTGCAATGTTTTTGTCCTGTTGGTGTCGTTAAAGCCAAAGGCGGGATTTTGGTTTTGTGTTAAAATTTGAACCAAACCGAGAGTCAGCCCTTCACAGTGGGGCAAAGGTCATATTCCAGTGTCAACTCTGAAAATCAGATTTCACCGAGTTTATTACGATGGAAAAGTCACTGGATAGATGCGTACCAAGTCGAAGTGGAATAAAGATTTCCATAGCTTCCCGATGTCACGGTTCAACTCGCTTCCAAGTACTGGCTCCCCGAATCCAGATGTGGCCGTAAGGGCAAAGCCAGTTCATTAATCTTGTGTTTCCTGACTACAAATTCATCACAAGCCACATAATAAGTGTCGAACTGCAAAACTGTTCAATTCCTCAATAAACACGCAGAACAAAACGTCTCCTTAACATTTCAAAAATTAAAGAAAAAATACAACAGTAGAATGCGTGAACCCGTGACACAAATTAATAAGAAAACACTGTCAAGGCGATGGCTTTACCGCTATACTACAAGCCATGCACTCTAATGCAGGGGTCCCCAACCCCCGGTCCGCGGACTGGGCCGCCAAGCCGCACAGAAGAAAAACCCCCCAAATTTTTTTTTATCGACGATCAATTAATTCAGGTCAAGACGCTCGTCCCGGTCATGTGACATGTTTCCCCAGTCGAGCCCACAAAGCTAGCAAAAATGAGTAAAAGTTTCTTTTGAAAAATATTAAAAAATTTGCGATTCTTTCCCAATTACATCCATCGGTTCAGGTCAAGACGCTCGTCTCGGTCACGTGACATGTCACCTCAGTCGAGCCCGCGAAGCAAGCAAATATGAGCAAGAAACAGAGATGTTTGGAAAGCTTCTTTGGAAAGGGAAAGAAGAAGAGGCTATGACTTCTACGAAAAGGAAAGCTGCATTTAAAAGAAAATTTCTGGAGTCCTACTTAAAATATGGATTTATCGCCACAGGTGAACCTGACGCGCCAAGCCCACTCTGCATAATATGTGGCAACAGGCTAGCTAATGAGGCAATGAAGCCTTTAAAACTGCTTCGGGACATGGAGACCAAGCATCCTGCATTAAAAGACAAACATTAACCACTTTGGGTATCATTGTCTCCGATTACGCCTAGATGGGACCGGCTCGTTTCTGAGAAACAAGCTTAGTGCTCCCACTAATTCAACGTAATGGTTAGTTTTATTTTTATGTCATTTCTACTTGTTTTTATGCCAGTCGTATCATTTAATTTCATCGTATTTATGTATTTATTATAAATGTATTATTTATTTATATAAATGTATTGTTTATTTATATAAAGGCCGGCCCGCGAAAATATTTCTGACACGTAACTGGTCCGTGGCGCAAAAAAGGTTGGGGACCACTGCTCAAACGCTTACAAAATGTATTACCGTATTTGCCGGTGTATAGGTCGACTCAGTGTATAAGTCGACCCCCTAAAATTCGACGGAAATTTACGATTTTATGATATATCCTTTGTATAACTCGAGCTCAATTGTTGCATTATATTAAACTTCAAAATTCAATCAGAAATATGTGAAATTTATTGACGAAATGTCTTCAAATTCGCGAGTTTGTAGCAAGCGATCTATACGCCATTTTAAATATTATTTACTTTATGACCCTGTGATATTACGCGCCGAGAGACTAACAACAATGAACACTCTTAGAAACTGGTTTATTTTTAGTTAAGAAACAACAAGTTATAATTATAAAGTGATTGCCGGTACATAGAGTTAAAAATTCGTCTTCATCGTCGCTATTTCCGAAAAGCTCGTTCCATTCGTTTTCGTTTAGTTTGTCGTCATAAAGGGCATCTTCTTGGTCTTCTCTATCCTCAGTTTCCTCCTCCTCTTCCCAGATAAGGTCGTCTTCTGTCCCATCGAGAGCGTTGGAAATGCAGCATTTCTTGAAGGAGCGTTCCACAGTAGACAGCGACACATCATTCCACGACTGTTTAATCCATCCTGTTATTGTTTCTAATGATGGTGCTTTCATGACTCCCCCTTTAGTAAACTTCTTCTCGCCTTCTACCATCCAATTACTCCAATTTCCTCTCAATCTGTCTTTGAACGGCTTGTTCAAAAAAACATCAAGTGGCTGCACAACACTTGTTAGTCCACCAGGAATAACGGCGACATCAGTGTTGTTGCATTTAAGTTTTCTTTTGACGGAGTCCACTGTATGGGCTTTGAAAGAATCCCATACGAGAAGACTTTTCGTTTTTAACATTCCTCCAGGTCGACAGTTCCATACTTTTTCTATCCAGATCTTGATTCCCTCCTAATCCATCCATCCTTTTGGATGATTGTGAATTACTACACCAGAAGGAAACTGTCCTTTCGGTCGAGTTTTTCCCTTAAAAACGACCATCGGCTTCAGCTTGAAAGAAGCAGGAAAGAACCACAGTGAATCTAGACTTTTCGTGGCCTGTTGTTCTCACGAGAACAGTTTTTTCACCTTTAGCAGATACAGTTTTCGATGTAGGCATATCAAACCATACCGGTGTTTCGTCCATATTTCCAATTTGCAATAAGTCATATTGTTCTTTTTTTCTCATCTTGATTACAAAGGATTAAAAGAGAGTTATCTTTTCCTCCAAATCTTCAGGCAGTTTCTGAGAAAGTTTAGTTCTTTGTCGTAGCAAAAGGTCATTTCTCTTTAAAAATCGTGAACACCAACTTATAGTTCCTTTGAAATCGGCAATCTTGTTTTGTTTAGCAGAAGCCAAAGCTCGCAGACAAATCATATTTCTTGTGACGATGAACCCACACTTTCGTTACTCCTCGACCCAGCATACAAGTTCTTGTTCAAGTGCAGCTTTTTCCTCTATTAGCACATTTGTTTCTTGGCATCGCTGCTAGCTGTGTTGCATTGCATTTCCAGTCTCGTACCAGTTTCTCATTTACGCCAAACTTTCTTGAGGCTTGCAGTTTGAACTTCGCAGAGTATTTCGTTCGTTTAGACATGGTGATCGAATGCTTACGTTTCGGTAGTTATTGACGTTGTGTGATGCGCGGACGTTGTCGGAGTTTAGGCGATGACGCGCACATTCGCTCAATACCCAGTACTTCCCCCTAGCAGTCATCGTCGCTGCCTGGCTTTCGATGTTAGTTTCTTCGGCAAAGTTTACAACTTGCAGTTTGAACTTCGCAGAGTATTTCATTCGTTTAGACATGGCGATTGAATGTTTACGTACCGGTTGTTATTGTCGTTGCTTGACGCGCGATGACTCGCACGTTCGCTCAATACCGAGTGCTTCCCCCTAGCAGTCATCATCGCTGCCTGGCTTTCGATGTCCGTTATTGAGGTGAGAATATTTGAAATTGTTGCTGAGGATGCGTGTTAATGCGATGAACGCTTTATAATGATTCAGTGTCTCGCTGTTTGATGAGCCTGACGGACGCACACCCACGCACAATGAGATGCATGAGAAACAGCCTTGGTTACCATCACATTTGAAGCGATGAATACGAAGTTAAATTTTATGACTCGGTGTATAAGTCGAGGTCGATTTTTTTCGGTCGATTTTGGATCGAAAAAGGTCGACTAATACACCGGCAAATACGGTATTTAAATTTAAAACCAATTTCCCCAGTGAGGGTACGAGTTGATTTGGTGCCTACTGTCAAGGATGGTTTAATGTTCTGTTAAATTTGACATAAGAGCACTCATTGCACAATATCGAAATTAAAAAGGCCTTATAGGCAGGTGAACACGCACGCATGCACACACGCACACACACGATTACTTTAATATTCAATAGTCTATATTGTGCAAAGAGTGTTCTCATGTCAAACTTAACAGTACATTAAACTATCCTTGGCTGGGGGGCTGTGCAAGTGTACTTTTTCAGCAGTGAACTATTCTGTATCCTATCCGCTCCCTCTTTGTGCATCACATGACAGACAATCATTTGTGAAATTCTGTCCTCTCCACACACACTAATACGCAAAGCCGATAAATATAACTTTGGTAACATTGTTGCTTTAGTGCTTTGACCCATTCTTTATGTATCTGCAAAGTAGATCATGTCATATATGCATAATGCCCAACTGTGAGGATGCCGTGAAGGCGAGTAACGCGACCGTGTCAAGTTGCTTCGGACGACCCGTGTACACCCTAGGCACCAGATCAACTCGTACCCTCGCTGGGTAAATTGGTTTTAATTATAAATAAGACCTGCTACATTTAGTGCAACTAGCTAACTTGGACGACAAGATGTTTATCGTGCACTTTGACAATGTGTAGTGATGGACGAGTGCAGGGGGTCACATCTGCTCAAATATTGAGCTTCACATTCTTACACACAGTAGCGGCGCGGCCAGTATGCGCACTGCGCTGTACGCGCATGACGTCCTTATTGATTCTGTTGGGAAAAATATACTTTTTATCATTGGATTCTATGTATCTACTTATGTGTGCAAGATTCTCCGCAGTATGTGACAGTTTGGCCTCGTCATAATGACTTGGGGGCATATGGCCAGCTAAGGAGCTCATGACTGGAGTCGTGAGTCGAGCTATACAATAAACCCCATAGTTAGCTATACATGAACAGATCATGAGGTTGTTATGGGATGGCTGAAGCAGACAAACGTCTCATTTAAGTAGAAGTCATGAGTACGCCACAGAGGTATGCATCCCAGGGGCACTAAGACTACGTGTTTGTTAAGCTAAAGTCATGAGACGACCATACTGCTCTGTCCATAAGGTCCATAAGAGTATCCCTGTTGTTCTGTGGTAATGAGATGGAATTGTGGAATGTCCTTCCTGTCTAAGAAACTATGCATTCATGTACACTTGCCCCATTGTTTTTCCCTCAATAAAAGGCACGACCAAACTAGAGGAAGAGCGCGAATCTCAGCCACATTTGCTGTGTGTCTGGTTTGCGCCCCTCTGCAGAGGTCGCTGGCCGTCGAAGACATCTTCTGCCTCTGTGAGATTCTTTTCAGATAAATGTTTCAAACTCAACAGATTCTGTGACGTTTGTTGTAGACTAGTAGCGCTGCATGGCTTGCAGAAGCATGTCGTGGACTTGTAGCCGCAAAGATGTTGCAACATTTTAAAATCGGGCAAAGAAAGAGGCGTTCTTATGACAATGAGTAAAGACAACAGTAGTCAGGTAACCAAGGCAACGTCACCACTCTCTTTTTATGGTTAGGCTACCCACTGGACCTTATTCTGTGGTTAATTTCGTATGGAACATGAGTGAAAATCTTGCACAATGCAGAGTGAAAACATGCCCAGACCTTTGATACATTACGCAAATGCGTTGTAAACTAGGGTTTATTGTTAACGTTTTACTGTTTGTTGTTTTAAAAGGTAGGAGTTGAGAACCACCAGCTGACTACCGTTTCGTTTTCGTTTAGCCTGTGCAACTTAAGTCTGTGCAATTGAATCAACAGGGGAGAGAGTGTGAGAGAGGAAAAAGTGTTTTGTTGTCAACGTTTTGCTGTTGTTTCGAAAGTTGTAGTAGTTGAGATCCATCAGCTGACTAGCCATTCGTTTAGCCAATGAAATATCGTTGCAAACGAAACAATGGAGGAGGGAGTGGGAGAGAGAGGAAGGGGTGCGTGTGTGTGTGTGTGTAAGCGTGTAGGTGTGTGTGCGTGTACGTGTGTGTGCGTGTGTGTGTGTGTGTGTGTGTGTGTGTGTGTGTGTGTGAGACTGATTGACAGATAATCAGATAAACAGACTGGACGCAATCTGTCTGTCTCCCGATGTTTTGTTGAATAAAGTTGTATTTGTTATCGTATTTGTACACTTGTGTAGATGCTGATACTGAGGAGGAGGGGGAGCATTTTATGCATATTATGCTCACTCTCATTCTAGAGATTTTGATTTGTTTTTCCGGTACTACCCACAACAAAACCCAAAGAATGATTCTGTGCATGTGTGTGCGCACAAATGCGTTTTGCTAGCCCATGCATTTAAGTGTGGGTGTGAACATGCATGTGTGGGCAAGGCCAGGGTGGCCTGGTTACATAACTGACTCCTGGCCTGAAAAAATCTCCCAGTCCAGCCCTGTTTGAATCAGTCAAATTTGGTGTCTCTGGTCTTTTTCAGGACGACTTGAGTTAGGGGGGACCCTTCACATATTTTTGCCTAGGGCCCCATGGAGGTCTGAATCGGCTCTGCTTACACAAGCAAAAGACCAACTTTGAACAGGTAGCAGAGCTAGCACGCTAAAACGGTGGCACTATTAGCTTACTGATTGGCAGATCGTTTCCATGGCAACTCGTTCAGGTGTGACGTGTGGAAACTCACAGCTGTTTGCGCAGAAACACCTGCTTGACCTCGCAAGCACGCGTCTGAATGTGTGCAGCGGCGGCGTGGTTGTCGGCGGCCGCTTTCAGGCTGGAGCAAACTGCCACGAGATGGTCGCTCTGAGTCAAGTTGTGCTGCATCGCCTCCACGTGTTCTGGATGCAAACAACACCATTACCGCAGCCGCCCCTCATTCGCTCCCGTCGGCCAGTTTACCTTCTTGACGCTGCAGCTGATTGGTCAAGTTGACTTGAGCCCGCTGCAGAAGCTCCGCCCCCTCCTGCACCACACTCATGTTGGCCATAAGGACTGCCTACACACATACACGCACGCGCGCGCACCGTCAAATTAAACGCCATGGACGTGCTAACATTAGAATGTTAGCATCTAAACTCATTAGACCAAATCGCAGCGCAGCACTCGCTGCTAATGACTTTTAATTAGTGATGGGTCCATGAATCGTTTCGACACGTTGCCAAACTGTATTGACACTGTGTCGATATTGTGTCGCTGACTGCTGATACCCGCTGGACCTTAAAAATACTACAGGCAACCCAGTGGACAGACACGACTGACACTGATTTGATGACCTAGTATATACATTAATTAATTTAGGTAATTATATTTTATATTGTATTGTTTCATATATTCATTTAAATTGAAAATATATTTTATTTCAGTTACAGTCAATCAATAATGTGAGCATGTATTGTAACATGTAAATCTAAGTGAACGTGTTGTTAAAGAGGATGCTTGTGCACTGAGATTTGTTTTTTACTCATGTTTATTTAAAACAATAAGTTTTTCCAATGTTTTGAAATTGAGCCTGTTGCGCTTTTTGGACACAATTTCTCCCGCCGTTGAAAACACACACTCACACGGCACAGATAAGGATGGAGTGCAGTGTAGTGGGTCTTTTGATTGTCCCAATATCTGACTTGGGGCTGCTCCATAATTCTTGATAACTTCGAGGATGAACCGCAAAAGGTCAGATATTGTTTTAGCAGATCCTGTCACGTGCTGGCACCACCTGCGACATGACCACGCCCCTCCTGTCAGCGGAATCGCCGCCACCTGTCGCGGCCTCATGGACAGCGCTATATCAGCGCTGCCAGCGCAAACCCGCGTGTCATCCTGTCCCGTGATGCCGCTTCGCTCATCCTTTCCTGTAAGCCTGACTCGCTTAACCATTTTGGTATTCTCGCAGAAGTGCCTGTCCGCCTCAGCCAGATCGCCGCTCCAGCGCCCACTATTCCCATCTTTCCCCACAATAAAGTCTCTGTCGCTACGCACTTGGCTGTACTGTCTGCTCCCTTACAGTTACACCCTAATGACAATGCGCTTCCTTTAATAGAGCTGAAGCACGATTCCTTGACAGACTACATTGCTGCTCGTTCGGTCACGTGGCTTTTTTAAAGCGATACGCTCACCGACACGGGGCTTCGCGCTATGAGCTCGACACATGCGCCGACTCATCGGTGTTGCCGGACCCATCACGACTTTTAATGTCAGTTTTGACAGTTCCAGAGAACAACAGGCAAGCGGGAAGCATGTCCAACCCTTAGTGCAGACCAAGGGGGTATTCCACAAAGCGGGTTATGTGAAAACTCTGAGTGAAGTACCCCGGAAATGAGGGAAACTTTAAGTCAACCGTTCTAGAAAGAGAGGTAACTTAAACGCTGGGTCGGTTGCTGCGGTAACTTACTCTGTGAACATAACCTACTTGCTGGCAGGTTTACCATATTGGCCCGAATATAAGACGACCCTGATTATAAGACGACCCTCTCTTTTCCAAGACTAAAATTTGAAAAAATACTTTGTGACTCAAGTTTGAAAAAAGACTTTCGAACATCAAATTTAATTTTTATACAGAAAATAATTACAGTACATCTGAAACAAATGATTATGACAATATATTCGAGAGAAAAAGCATGCTATTTTGCCTCATTCAAATCATGCAAAAACTGTCTATTACATCCTAATATCTGAACATTTAAATATGTAAACTAAAGTGCAATCACGTTTGTAAATGGATGGCTTCTGGTCACCAATCTACTGTGATAAAACAACAAAATTGCAATAACTGCATTAACCATCAAAGCGACGCCTAACTGTAACTGTAGTAGGAAACAAATCTGAATTAGGAAAACCATTGCGATAAAATAATGCAAACTGCTACCGCTATTGTTGGGGAACTTGAGGACTGTATAGGGCAGGTGGGCAATTCCGGTCCTCGAGGGCCGGTGTCTTGCATGTTTTATAGGTCTCCCTGCTGCAACACATCTGATTCAAATGATCAGGATTGTTATCCAGCTTCTGCAGACCTTGCTAATTATCTGACCATTTGAATCAGGTGTGTTGCAACAGGGTGACATAGAAAACATGCAGGACACCAGCCCTCGAGGACCGGAATTGCCCACCTCTGGTAGGGGGTACGCTCGGATGGTTATGCTCTTTTCGCCCCCGGGTGTCGGTCAGAACACAGGAGGGAAGACGTGGTTCAGTTTTGATTGCTTTACTGAATTATTGGCAAAAAAGTAACAGGCACTGTGGCTCATAGGGGCATACAGGCAAACTGGTATTGTGTGAAGTGTGTGAAGGGTGTGTGTGGTTTGTGGGGTGTGTGTGTGTGTGTGGTTCTGCAACGGACAGAATTACAGCATGTAAATCAACGCTCAACGTCTGACGTCACACAACACTCGTAGACGGCACACATTACATAACTAACTGCGTGTAATGATTCCACTGTACTAAATA